>NW_010323697.1:42415-71826 GCF_000700745.2 Antrostomus carolinensis | reverse complement strand
ACAGCAACGCAGCCGTGTTTGTGTGGGTAAGGCCTAAAATATCAAATTGTCCTTGAGCCTGAGTGCTGCTGCATGGTCTGCTGTGGATCTGGATACAGAACTGGGGCTGCACCAGCCCATATGGAGAAACCATCTACAACTATCCATTTAAGACCTGTCCTCACCTGACAATCTACTTACAACATGACCAGTGAAGAATATGACCTGGAAACCTGTGCACCTGCTCTAAACAAAGATGTTTTATTGTTTATTTGTGTCACAACAACACTATTATGCTTTAGAGTCATAAGATGCATTGTGCCAGATGCATTATATAGCAGAAGACTACTCCTGTCCTACAAGACCAGGTAAGATCAGTTGTCCAGAACACCTCTGTGAGACTGTCCTCTCCTCAGAAGTCTGCATTGGGAACACTCAGCTGCACAACGCAGTACCCTTTTGTCACAACTGAGGAAAAGCCTTTTCTGTTAAAAGTTGTATTACTCAAACCTATAGCAATAGTTGAAGTCAGTGCTCTTTAATTTGTAAATGCTGAGAACTATGAAACATCAGCCCTTACCATGTAATGCAGAAACAAACAGTCCAAAAGCAGTGAACGCCAGGATTTACAAGCAAAATTTATCTGGAAAAAAGCTTAATAACAGTTGTTTTTATTTTCACCCTGCTGTCACTCCAATGGGTGCAGTCCAACAACAGATGTCCATTTTGACATCAATGCCTACTTTAGGATTATTAAAAAAAAGAACCAATTCATCATAGCATTTCAGAAGAACATATCCATTTCAGAGCTACCAGCTCCCTGCTTGTGGATCACAGATTTAAAGGGCTACTGGGAGAATAAGATGGGGAAACTCTTACTTTGGAGAGACCGTACATTCAGACTTAGCAATGTAATGCAATAATCAGAAAGCAAGATGTGTTTGGTAACAAGTGTGGATATCCAGCCTTATCGTTGGCCTGGGGGTGAGAGAAAGTGCTGACTGTTTCCAGACATAACTTTTCTCTTTGTCAACTTACCATATAGCCTTGTTGCACTCTGAAAACAAGGCTGCATTTGCACTTTAGTTTTCTGAAGACTTCACTCAGTTTAGCTTCTCTGGGCACACACAGGACACAAAGGATTTCACATTTGTTTTACAGGAGAAAAAAATGAGTAACAATGAAATCAAGCAACTTGCTAAAAAAATACTTGGTGACACTTCAGCAAAAAAAAAGAAATTATGGGACCCCATACACCATAGTAGATGTCCTTAAGATACTGAGGGTAAGGTGAATGAAAAACTCAATTACTCGCAGGATAAAACATTCTGGACACTGTTTAGTTTCAGCAGCACATGCATACAGCTAGACATAGGACAAATCACAGGTTCTTTTGCTGTATCAGTCTATGTTTTCCTGCAAAACGCTGCACAAACAGGCTAACATGGACAAAGTAATATGAGCATGGTGACAGACATCATTAGCGCTGTAGGTACTACTGGTCCATTACCTCCCATATTTCTGAATCTTCCACATTTAAGAGGTTATCTGTAACAAATGTACGAATTTTCAGAGTTCTAACCTCTCCCAGGTTTCTTTTCTCCTTTAACTTTCTCCCCCAGAAGCATTGTGGACATCACGTTGACAACTCTGACACACCTCAAAGCACTTGTGGTCACCTTACAACACAGCATGTACCAGCGCTGATCCAATACGTCACAAGCTGCTTTTATATACGTTATACATACAATATGAATTCTGAGAACCTGCTGTCAAACAGCATTATAAAAATCCTTTAGAGCCAAGTTCTTTAAACATTTATGGCTAACTGCTATGCGAGTCAAGTGCACTGTTTATATTACCAAATGTCATATCTAATTCCCTGTTATGAGCCCTTGAAATAAAATTATGTGATAATTACACAATCTGTTTGAAACCTGACAAATCTATTCCCAGTACAAGTGATTTATGAAGATAATGTGTTGCTATAGCATAATGGTACTTCTTAATGGAAGCAGTAAAGCTGTTTCCTATGCTCCAATAACCACAGTGATTTCTTACACAACTACTGATTAAGCAATAGATAATGTAGGCATTTTGGAAACTATATATGCCACAGATTTGTTCCAGGCTGTTCAAAAGTTATGGCCTGTCTATTTAACTGGCCTGTTAGCAAGGTATAAGCTTCATTTGGGCTGTTTCACTCACTCCTACCCAATTTAGTGCCACTGCAGTAGATTTATGTTTAGAGCATTGCCCAGTTTAGTCTCTTTTTGTGAAAACCGCTGTTAATCAGAAAATTAATGACTTGGCTGGCGTGGTGTAAGACATTAGTAATGCCTACCCGGGTCTCCTGCAAGGGATTTCTGATTAGTAACTGGTGAGGATGCAACTCCCACACCTGAGAAAGGCTCCTCGCTGGTGATTAGCTAACCCTGAGGAGCAAGCCCTGCTGCCCAGAGATTACCTACTGACAGTAATTGAGGCACAGGCAGAAAAGGGCAGCATAGTGGCATCTTCTGTGTGTCCTCCCTTTGCTCCTCCACCGTGTGCTCTCCCTCCCACCAAGAGGGGAAAGAGAGATGCTCAAGAGAGAAAGTGATTCCATACACTTTTCCCAGTTTAAGAGTGGCCCTACCAACTACATAGTACATTACTTTCCTACCTCCTTTCCCTTCCAAATGAGATGTCTCTTTTCAATTGTTTCAGCATCATTATAATTAATATGTATGGCAGATGATCAAATTAATTGTTTCTAGGTTCAAATCTAATACTGGTAAGATGTTAACAATTTAAATGAGACCCTCAATTTTCTACACATTTCTGCAGAGAGTTTAGTAATTGCTTTAGCTTTGTTCTTTCTGCCAATCCATGCTTCATAACACTGATTTCATTAATGAGCAGCTAAACATGACTGCCCTGCTGATGATTTGTCCCTGTGCTACCTGTGAAATGTCATTTGAAATGGCCTAAGCTCAGTAAAAGGGCACTGAATAATTTTAAATGGTAGCACTTTATTTTACTCCAAATTGCAACATGTAGAAGAAAAATCGTGTCATAAAGACCCATATCCAAAAACACATCCAGAAATGAATGATGCATGTTGCAAAAATCATACTTGGTGGGAAGAAAGATGAGAACTCTCACTATGACAATTTTCCTGAGGTTTAATTAACATAAATGTATATTCCTCAAGTGCATCAGTGCTGGAATCACAGTCTATTTAAGGAGGGGATCCAATCTGGTTTGTCCTTACCTTAACTCTCCTTTTTCAGCAGTGCTAGACATGTAAAGAATGAACATTTAATATTTTGGAGCCAATGTCCAGCAGACTTTGGGAAAGGGAGTGATTTAAGAGGAAAAGGAAGCAGTTTAAGATGTAGCCTTCAGCAGCACAAAGACCATGTTCACTTAGAAGGGACAGCACAAAAGGCATCTGACACTTTCACCTCTGCAGTTGAAACACTTCCTTATGATAGAAAAAAAAGGGGATTGGCATCAGGAAAAACATGCTGTTCTCAAAATTTAGGCATCCTTTCAGATAGACATAATTTTTGTTGCTTCATTTTTTCCTGTTAGCAATACAGTTATTACAGAGATAGAAAGATTTTCAAGTAGCAGCTTGATCTCCCAAAAGAAAACACCTTTCCTATAGAGGATATTATGTCTAATGGGTTTATCCCATTATTTTGATCTCATTATTCACTTGCTGAACAAAATTCACCAAAATAACACTTGTTTTATAGAAGGGGATTAGTGCATTGGTACCTTGTGAAATACATTAATAAAACTTTGATATTTGCAAAGTATATATGATTAGTTACAGAATTTAGACATATTAATACACCAAGAAAATTTAATCTTTGGAAGAAATCGATGGTTGGGGAGACAGGAAAAAATGAAGCCTTACACATTATGGATATGTTTGAGCTGACCTATTGAGAAGCAATCAGAGAACAACACCTAGGGATTCCCCACTAAAATAAGAAGGAAATTTGCAGAAGATTTTGATATGTGTGTAAGATTTATAGAAGATTTCTGGGAGGTCTCCCCAACATCTTTGCCCATGTTCTATTTTCCTCTAGAAAATCTTTTTACATATTCAAGGATGCACAACTCGCCTCTTTTTACTGACATATCTTTACTGTAATAATCCCTGTGGTGGTACTTCTGAGAGCTCCCAGCTTTCTCCCTCATCTCAGCATTCACTCTCATGTGTGTTTGTACACTTTTAACAAGAGGTGACAGCACCACCCTCTTAGTTTATAATTTTTGCCAGATTAGACACTTGGATTGATATTTTTTGTAACAAACATTTATTTTGAACCAGATTTAAGTCTCTGCTAAACTTGGCTCATCTGAAAGCAAGACTGGAAAAACATTATTTCTTCCTTGGTGGTATTCAATATTTTTCTGTGCTTAGCTGAGAACTCCTGCTATCTTTATGTTTTCAGGTGGACAGAGGAACATCAGTTAAGGGAACCAAATAGTATTACAGATACTTCAATTAAAGCATATCCCTATTCATTCAAACCCTCAGGATCTTTTGTTATCTGAGCTTATATATGCTCAGAACTTGACAGATAAATCCTCCAGCTGGGACAGCAGGAGGGGAGCCAGGCATCCCACAATCATCCTTCCTAACAGCTGGGGAGGAGCAGTGGCAGGAGCAGAATTAGGAGACCGGTACTATGGACTGGAACCCCATCAGCTAGAAACACTTGCTCAGACAAGGGAAGACTTACTTAGCTACACTGTACAAATCAATTTACTGAATTTCTGGGAAGGTTTATGATTGCACTGGGGTTTGCTTCAACGTCTCCCCTGTTACTGACTGACATTACATCTCTTCATATAAAAGGTTGACTTTTTCTGTGCTCTGTTGCCTGTAGATGACCAAGAAGCTTACTAACACTGCTGAAAAATGTTATAAGAACATTTTGAGCGTGAATAAAATAAGACTTTTTCCTTTAACCTTACTGTGATTCAACAATTTCAGTTGAAGGAAGCATTCCTAAGAAAAATACATCTTATGACACACTAAAGGACAGGTAGTCAAACAAAGTTATAAGCAACAGAAAGCATGGTCCTAAGGAAAGAAACAAACATACAACCAGGCACTGTTACCTGTGCTGCCAAAGGAAGGATTAGCCCAAAGAGAAGCATCAGCAAAGTCCTGTCCTTATGAATAATTTTAAGGTGGTTATTTAAATTAGAAGTACAGCAGGTGTTAGATACCAATCAGCTGTGCAAAGTAATTACATGAGTTCTATGCAATGTAATTGCAAATGAGCGTAACAGGCATTGAAGTAGGAGTGGGAGATAAGGGTAACGAGGGTAAAAGCCTGCAACTACACAGGTGAATTTCATGCATTCATTTATGAGGCAGAAATGGGAACTTTTATTAGTCCTTACTGGACATGTAATCGTGCCACGGCTAAGCAGAGCTACCAGAGTACAACAGAATGGATGATGCTGACCATACAGCAGTTGTCTGTTCTCCCCAACATTTAAAAGAGCAGCCTGAAAAATCCAATCAGGTTTTGTTAACTGCTGTGTAATATTCCCATAAGGGAATAAAGTTCTCTGATATTTTGAGACATTCTCAGATGTGAGAAAGGAACTGCAAGGAATCTCACAAATTTTATTCAACTGCTGACTGCCCGTTTTCCTTTCCACTGCCTTTCATCCACACGTGCTGGAGATCTCCCCCTTCACCCCGGCTTGGCTTGTTGATGGCAACAGAGGAGCTGGATCACCAGGACACCACTCTGCAACCTGTCTGCAGGACAGTGCAAGTCCACCAGCAGTTCTCTACCTGGGCAGGTTGGTAGCACTTCGCCAGCAGTGGGAAGGACCTACTGGTACCTGAGCTTGTGGGGTCCCTGCCTAGAGTGGGTTGTAGGCAACAAGGAAGGATTTGAAAAGGTGCAAGAATTTCCTTGGGAGAAATTTGTTGGCAGGAGGAAAGGGTTTGAGGAAGCCAAGACCAACTTCATAGGAATGCAAAATATTTTTGAGTTGGGGAAATAGGATGAAGTGGCTTGAGGCTGAGACAGGCCAGAGAGCAGGGAAAGAATGAGAGGATATTTCCAAAAATCCCACCTACTGTGTACAGTATCAGGCCACCCTATTGAAAACAGAATGAAGACCATTAAAATTTAGCAAAATTAATTAAGATCACATAATCAAAGCCAAACCTACTGGAGAGGATTTTTTAAGTGTACTACACAGAATTAAAATAAGAGGTACAGTGCCCCTCCAGTTTACAACCAGCAGAGGAGCCGTGCCCACAATCCCAGCCCTTCACGAGGTTGGCTGCATGTTTTGAAGTGCTTCTCCACAGCCAGACACTGCTCCTGGCCTCACCTTCACAGGCCTCTCCCAGGCACTTCCCACTCAGAGAGTGTTTCAGCAACAGACACAGGTCCAGGGACTGAAATTGAGGTCCTAAAGGTTCCCTGGTGAACTCCTGGTTCAGAGCACAGACCAGGCTTCATGCTTTGAAATTCTGGATTCATCCAAAACAAGCCCCAGACTCACATTTGATCTAGTTTCAGATGGAATTACATAGTTTCTATGATGCTTGTTTTCTCTATCTAACTAGAAAAAATATATTCTAAAGGTTGGAGTAGGTAGAGCACAGCTTTATTGCAAGAAAGAAGTCGGGTATTTTGCGTGTAGACTATTCACACGTAGATAATTCATACGTAGACAAATATCTTAAAATCAGGGTAAGTGAAAAGATTTTTCTCCATATTTTGTAGCTATTGACCTCTATCAGTGTCCAAAAAGTAAAACATTTGACATATGAAGGGGTTTTGTTTTTTTTTTAATTTTCCAAGAATCCTGGAGTGATGATTAGATCAATTCCTGTCCATTAGAATTTGAAATTAATCTATTTTGCAACTAGTGAGTGCCCTTCTAGTATTTAACTGAGCATTTTTGATAGATGGATGAATTTAAATAGAACAAAAATGTATCTGATAATGAAGTCATTATGCTTGTTCTGATTTAATCAGAATATTTGTACCATATAAATGCATTAGAATATCAACGAGAAGATGATTCATACCAGGTTTCTTCAAGGAAATAACAAACATTTTTTAAAATGTTATACTTCCAACGGTGTGACTTGTCTCTCACAGTTATGGGTGGCTGAGAAGAACATCAACGCAGTCATAAAAAGGAGTAAAGCATACAACTTCGAAAGTTGCTTTTCACAGAGAGCTCACCTCTAATGGGACAGATGTCTGTTATCTCTTATAATTAGAAAAAGCCCACATACAAACTTAGCAGAGAATCTCCTCTCTGTTACAATAGCCTTGTTAAGTAAATACTGAAAATGATCATGATTTTTTTTTTCCCCTTCAGCACCCTAAGACTGTCAGGATCCATCCCAGAACCAAGAAGCCTGCTGCCTCACTCCAGACTGCTGCCGCTAGGTACCAAGACCAAGTCCAGCTCCTTCAGAAGAGATAGAAACTCTAAAGGCATTTCCTTTCTGACTAAATTCAGCATTTTTAATCTCCACATGTGTGACTGGACTTAATAAGGAAACAAGAACATTTTCTTTGCTCTTCTGTGTCATCCAAACCTGTTGAGTCTCACATACTGGGTGCTTAACAAAGGTTTCACAGACAGTAGAGCTCATTTAGCAGTTTATGACCTGACATGGCAGGGCAACATTACTCTCCATCCTCTAACCTCCCTCTGCTTCATGACAGTTGTGCAGATCCCTCCTCCTCCCTTCACCACCTCCAGAGCTTCACCCTTCACCAAACTGCTTTATTTAGAGACCACTACCTGCTTCCCTGTGCTGGTTTTGCCTTTCTGCAGAGAGCAATGCAATGAGGACCAGAGCAGGTACAAGGCAGGTGGGAGAGCACACAACCAGAAGCCAAACTCGCCCTTCCTGGTGGTGGGCAGTCATTGCACTTCCTCATCTCTTGAGCCTGTGTCCTCAGGCTTGGGCAGCTGACCTTCACCCACCCAAGGCACATTGTATTTCAAGTCAGCACTGAGCTAACCCAAGATCCGTCTTGCACCTATGAAACCCAAAGCAGTGAAAGATAAGGTTTTTTGTCCTTCTCCATGTCCCAGAACATAAAACACTTCTCTGTATTTCACATCTTTCCCTTCACATCTGAAGCAGCATCAGCCTACCTAGAGGTTCTGAATGTATTCAAAACTAAATTTAAATTGGATATTAGGAAATATTTCTTCACTGAAAGGGATGTCAAGCACTGGAACAGGTTGCCCAGGAAAGCAGTGGAGTCACCATCCCCGGAGGTATTTAAAAGACGAGTAGATGTGGTGGTTAGAGACATGGTTTAGTGGTGAGTTGGCAGTGCTAGGTTAATGGTTGGACTCAATGATCTTAAAGGTCTTTTACAATCAAAATGATTCTAGGATTCTAAATGTTTTGATGAAAGGCCTATTTGACCTCTGGTGGATATTTCCCTTCCAATCATTCCCTTTTTCCTATCACAGCTCAGCTGAGTTGGTATTTGGTCTAAGTTGTTATTTATTGCTCGATAACAACTCACTTAACAACCAGTGAGTTATTGACTATTGACTGACACCAAACACAGTCTCATCCTCTTCTGTTAGTCATGCAGCCTGCATAAACCATTTCAAGAGTAACACTGAAAGGAGTGTAGAAAGGATGCTATTGCGTGGCAGAGCATCTTAACTCTCATTTACTTCATGTTTGGAAATGAAACAATGATCAAACCAATTCTGGATGCACAGCTCCTCATAAGAAACCCATTCATAGCTAGGAGAATTGTCTTAGAGGATTGTTTTCCAGATGCCTGAAAAGCCCACTCAGTGTGAGGGACCTTTCAGAAAGAATTCCTGCTCTAAGCATATTAGAATTTAAAATCTGCTTTTCAGGAAAAAAATACCACATGCAAAGTTTCCTGAAACCAGCCATTTTTTTTTTTTCTGACATGGTTGGATCAACTATAATTGCAAGACAAGTTTCTCATATAGCAATAAGCAGTGGAGACATCAAAGAAGTGTTGTCTGTAGGGTTAAGATTAGTTAAAATTCTCTTAAGTGGCTTTTATGAAACATCAGCTTTCCTTATCTCTAACATACTTGAAAATCATACCCTTAAGAGCTTTCACCATTAGGAAGCTAGGTTTCAAGTTTTTAGCTACCCTCTTTGTTCACCTAGGGCAGATAAGTATTGGTGTTGGCTTATGCAAGTGATACATTATGGAAGAGCTACCTGTATATGTTGCACAACTCTAAATTCACAAAGCATCTTCCTGAGTAGCTCAATAAAAATCTCTGCTCCGGGCTACAGCAATGGTCAAAAAAATCTAATCAAACAATTGGATGCCTAGAAAATGTGATAGAAAATACTGAAATTAGAATAATGCCCTCAGATCAATATTACTGTTTCGGAATATAAAGAAAGACTGAACAGCCTAGCTGCAGAGAACGGTGAAGTTTTAAGCCTCAGTTTTTACTCAGTCTACAGAAAGACATAGAGCTTGCAGAAGAAAGCGCAAATTGGTGGTGCCCTGGTTTTAAAACTGCTTGGTCCCCTAATTACAGCAATTGGTGTGAACATACACAGGGAATACAAACCTGAGGGTCTGTCAGCATCTGCAAGCTCCACTCACGCTCTCAATCTTACAGGCGGAACACTTTATGGCTCAAGCTGTCTGAAATAGATACTGTGGACAGCAGCGCAAACACTGAATTTGTCAAGAGAGCTGACACTGTATTCAGCACATCTGTAATTGCAATCTGGCCCCTACCAGAAGTAATTCCAAGCAACCATTTAGGAACAATATTTTTCTCCTCCTCCTTTTCTATTTTTAAAGAAGCTCGGAGAAAGTCTCTTCAGATGACTCAGCGCTCCTCACTGCTGCATCCAAATAGACTGAGAAGCTGACCCACATGTGCACGCACACCCACACACAACTGGAAAATACAGCAGCTGCTGCTTATGTCCCCACTGCATCAGTAGGGTCCTCTCAATCTCTTCTGTGGCAACTAGTGAATAATTTCAGAAGGAAAAGTGTTTTTCTGCAGCAATCTGGTAAACCCATTTTCCCATTGCAATCCCATTAGTGTCCTGGCCTCCCAGAACTGCTGCACCACCAGGGAAATGGTAACTGATTCACCAGCCAGAGGAGCTACAGAGCTTGTCAGAGAGTATAGATACCTAGCCCATCACTTTCATTAAAATCACAAAATAAAAGCATTTACAGCTACATTTATCAGCACAAAGAGGAAATGTCAGAAGCTTTTCTCTCCAGAATTGCTTTTGGATGAATATACCATTTTCATTGTCGGAAGAAAAGTGCTACAGGAAAAAATACTTTTGCTATCACACCTGGTTAGCACACAATACACATTCATCTGTTAAGATATGGTCAAGAGGGAATTTTGGTATGGGTAACTTAATCGCCATGTTACTGATAGAAAGGCAATCCCAGGCTGTTAAGGCACAGAGCAGGTGCCAGAGACCTACTAGCTATCAGTATGTGCTTCAATCCTGCAGTATTCAGTGGCAGGCAGAGGTGTTTGCTGAATTGAGGTCCTCAGTATAATAGCATTCAAATGGTAGTAGACCTTAATCTATTCATTTTAGAATAACATATTAAAAAAAATCTGACACTTTAAACACAAAATCTCTGCTTCCCTTCAACCAGCGAAATTGTAATTTATAGCTTGCATAAAGATTCATGTGTTCTGAAACTCGATATTATTATGCATCTTCACACTGGCTTTTGTTTAAAATTGCTTATTTACTGCCCCACTGCATAAGATCACAACTGAAGCTAAAGCAAATGCTGAATTTGTTTTGTAGACAATAATAACACTCAGAGAATTAAAACATTTAAGAAAGAATAAAGTTATCCAATTAAAGAAATCAAAAAAATATAAGATAGAAAGTTGTTACCAGTGACAGTATTTTATATTTGAATACCATTCTGGTTTTTTTTAGCTTTGTGAAATAAATTGCTGCCCTGGCCTATGCAGAACTGGGGCCACACTGCAGACACTCTGTACCACAATTGCCACCCTATCATAGAAAAAAAACCCCTAACATTTTTCAGGTAAATTATTTTGCCAATGTTTTTATTTTTAAACAAATACTACAAGCTTTTTAAAGACAGAAATCAATGACTACTATAATGAATTTCAGTATAGCAGTTCCAATGCCAAGAAGTAGTTATGGTTTATTACATTTGCTATTTTACTGGAAATGCCTACACTGATGATAAATTGTTACACTACTGTGTCTGGATGCTAGACCACATCCAACATTCAAAGAAATGACGACTTTAATTAGACTAGCTGTGACATCATACCGGCTCCTCGCACTCAACAGTACCATCTTCCTCACAATAAAACAGGAAATACTTGAAAGTTTTGATTCCATACAGCTAATGAAATAAATTAAGGTTCAAATTTTTCCACAGAGAATTTTTTAATACAAATTTAAAATTTAAAAGTCTTAATTGCTACCTTGTAACCATATTTGCTCAACAACCATTTTAACTGTGTATCTTTTGCAATTATGGACAAGCATATTTGAGTTACAAAGATATTCTCTAATCCTTTTTGTGGCTGGTTTTTGTTGGGAATATGGCATCAGCATCAGTGAGAAACACTACAGTGCATACAAGTTTGAAAATAAGTTGAGCAAGCCTGAAGTATTGTCTCTCCCACAACTTGCAAGCTCTTTCACTTCGCTAGAATGCAGGGATCCACTTGAAGGAAGGGGTAGAAATGGAAGAGATCACTATCAGCAACTGGGTGTGCTGGCCATGCTGAGGCCAGCTGTCCCCGTCCCCCCACACCTCTCTGGTCACACCACCATCCCACACTGGTGTCTGTGAGCAGGAACTGGGTTGTCCACCATGCAGGTGGCTGCAGATCATAGAATCATAGAATGGCTTGGGTTGGAAGGGACTTTAAAGATCATCCAGTTCCAACCCCCCTGCTGTGGACAGGGTTGTCTTGCCAACTGCTAGATCAGGCTGCCCAGGGCCCCATCCAGACCTTGAATGCTTCCAGGGAGAAGCATCCACAGCTTCTCTGGGCAACCTGTTCAAGTGCCTCACCACCCTCTGGGTGAAAGATTTCCACCTAATATCTGACCTAAAATTCTCTTCTCTTAGTTTAAAACCATTTCCCCTTGTCCTGTCACTATCTGCCCTCTTAAAAAATCACTCTCCCGCTTTCCCTCTCTCTCTCTCTCCCAGCACCTGGCACCAGAAGGTCGCTGACCGAGGCCAACAGACATCTCAGGGGTGGCAGGGCTCAGTGTTTGTCCAGAGGTGTCGAGGGGGAGAGAGGCACCCAAAGCCCACACACATGCCTTCATCCCTCCATTTTGAGGCAGTGCTGATGCTTCAGGCTTGGCTCAGCCCCTGCTGCCGACCTCCCAGGGCCTGACTGCACAAAGCTGCCTGACAGGGGCTCATAAACCCCCCCATTTATAAGCCTCTCTCATGCTTCCCTGTGCCACCTTGGCAAGCCCCAGTGCTGCTGGAGATGGGTAAGGACCCAGCTGGGATCAGCCCTGAGGGGGCGGCCATAACAGCAGCAGGCCTTTAGGGATAGCCGGGGAAGGAGAACCCCAAGCTAGTCACAGCTCCAGGCACGCGAAAGAAGAGTTGATTTCCTAAACTTAGTTCACAAAGAAAAGGGATGTCTGAGAATCATCAAAGAACTGAAAAATAAAGGAAAGGAAAAGTTAAAAAATTAAATAAATAAATCAACTTACAGTAGAGGATGGGGACATGGTGATCTGCCTGGGGGCTTCTCCTGGTGACACCTGGGCTGCCAGCTCTTGCTTGCTCACCTCTCACCCTCTCTTTTCACATTTGTGACTAAAAATTTGAGTGTTTTTAGTCAATCCCCGTACTAGGTGTGCATGTCCAGGTGCTGGCTGCTGGAGCTCCTCTGTGAGGAGAGGCCAGGGCTGCCCTGTGCCGGACACAGCCGGTTCCAGCCGGTTCTGCCACAATCCCACCACAGGGCACAGCTGAGCCCGTCAGCAGTACAGGTGGCCCTTGAGAAAGGGCAAAACGGCACCGAGGTGGTGAGGAGTGAGGAAAAAACTGTGAGAAACAGCCCAGCGAGTGCCCAGGGCTGAGGAGGAGGCAGAGGGGACGGGTATTTCCCTGCAGCCTGTGAAAGGGACCATGGGGGAGCAGACACCCACGCTGCAGCCCATGGAGAACCCCACACCAGAGCAGGTGGACATTCCCTGAGGAGCTATGGCTGTGGAGAGCCCATGAGGGAGCAGACACCCACACTGCAGCCCATGGAGAACCCCACACCAGAGCAAGTGGACATTCCCTGAAGGAGCTGTGGCTGTGGAGAGCCCATGGGGGAGCAGGGGAAATCATCAGGAGGAACAAGGGACAGAGAGGAGCTGTCATGGACTGACTCCAACCCCCCATGTGTGCAAAGTACATCTTCAACGTGTCAAAATGGTGGATATCTTACTTCAGTTCATTGAATTATTAAGAGCATGATTTGTTTCATACCCCTCGCTCCCCATTTTTTGAGACACACTGGTTGGGATTATTGGCCGTTCTGTCTTTACAGAGGGTCTTTATTCCCTGCACCTCAGGCTGCGGTTCTGGCACAATGCAAAATGGACAGGAGCCAGCTCACAGTGTGCTTGCATGGCAAACCCCTGAGGAGCACATGCATTGTAGCGCTTCGAGGGATAGGAGTCTTTCCTCGTATCAAAAAACCCGGCAGATTTCTAGGGAATTCAGTGCTGTTCAATAATGCATTCTGATATCAGAGGCGAGAAACAGCTCATGCCATAAACTGGTCAAATTTAATCAGAAGCATTCATCAGAAGATAGCTACAGTCACAGAGGCTGAAATGTTTCTCTCTAAACATGTTTAGCTCAGTGGACTTTCGCCGAATCTTCGGCCTGGCTCCTGGAGCAGGGATGATTTCCAGGCAGACCTTGCCAGGATCCTTAGATCTAAGGCAGATCTCCCACAAGGCAGATCTCCTCTGAAGAGGGATGTTATCTCCACATCCTTTCAGCCTCTCCAAGACTTTCTCATTTCTGCCATACACTCAGGAAAATGGCCTTCCAGCTCTGCAAGTTAGAAAGCCCCACAAATGCTGCATGGAGTTCAGCTCTGACAGCTTCCAAATTCTTGCTGCAAAGGTGGAACTGAGGCTGGAGAGGAACTTCTTTTATTTTGGTGTTTCTAGAATTTCTGTTTGGTAGGAAATTTTGAAAGTTTTCAGATTTTCTTCGCTTGGAATTGAAACTACAGGCAGAAAAAATCCTGGCAAATCTCTGCCTAATCTGTCCTTTAAACCTCAGCAGCAGAAATCCTACAGCCTTTTTGATTGTGGTTCAAATGAAAAAGAGACATAGAGAAAGAGGATAATCCTTGCCTATGACCCTTTCACCAAGGGAGAGTGACAGACTAGCCAGTTGCCAGTCTGAGAGTGTTGATTTGGGCTGTATTTTAGCACATCATCATGAGTATTGAGAATCCTCATAGAATCAGGGTGCCCTCATGCTTAGCTAGCCCAGAAGTACAAATGTGTTCCAAATGCCTAGGTCCCCCTTGCTGCAATTTATGTCCAGCACTTCTTCTTTTACTCGTCATATCCCTGGAAACAGTTTATTTCTCTTTGCAACATTTTTCTCAGCTATATTTCAGGGCTGAGATCTTCCATTGATCCTCTCTCCTCTACAGGATGCAGATCCAGTACCATTTTGTGGTCTTTGCTCATACATCTCACTTTCAGTAGCTCTGAACTCCCTTGGACAGGTCCACTTCATATCACTACGGACAGCAGTAAGTACACCAGTGAGACCTTCCCAGAGCGCTGTGTACACATGACTTCAAACGTTTTAAATGCCACACTCCTCCTTATATATTGCAGTGTTTGCTCTTTTTGAGGGGGAAAGGAGAGGTGCAAGAGTATGATGTTCATGATTTCCCTGACACAGCAGAACTGCTGGAAGATAACTCAGTGTGGCTCAAAGATCCTTTTTATAAGCATCATTTGTCACCCGCTTTCCACTTTCTATAACACTTCCTTTTAAAATTTCAGGTCAATAAAAAGCTCACAGCTTAACATCCTACCCCTTCTCCACAGCAGGATAGTTCATTCTCAGATTCCCTAAGGAACAGCCAAGCCTCCTGAGTACCTTTTCTCTGTAGATTTGTTTCCTGTGCAGAAATCTTACCAATTATTAGAGGGAACCAAAGTGTGCTCTCTTGAATTCATCCTTTTTATTATCTTCTCCCTCTTTCCTTCCCAAGGACATTATCACTATCATTTCACTATCACAAGAGTGCCTTTCACCATCCTATTGTTACTAAGTCCCCTGTGCTACAGTTCAAAGCTAGACGAGTCTTACTGTGTTTCTCTGTCCAAAGCTGTCAGCTTACTTCTGGAACCTCAGTCTGTGTCCCTGAGAAGTCTGTTCCCCCCCATAAAGTGCCTCATCAATCCCAGTCCTCCCCTCAGATGATGCTATATGTTGTTGTTGAGGTCCCATCCACATGACGTGCTTACTTTGGCTCCTACCACTGGCACCCTTATCCTTCATTCCTTCGCATTTAAACAGAGATTTAAAATGGCTGTATTGCCTACTACTTTGTGAGCCTCAAAGTAGTTGTACAGCTCCTACCTTGATTCCTCCTCATTCTTCATCCCCCAGGGTAGTATGCACATACCTAAGGTGCTTGTAAAAACAAACCCGTTTTTCTTCTTGCCCTTCCCAGTGCTGTATTCTCATGTCTTTGTCCAAGGATCAGCTTTTCAGGCCCAAATCTCATGTACTAGTTAGCAACTTTACAACCGAAGATACTCTTCCCAACATTTAGATTTTAGACCATCTTTTGATCTTCACATCACCTTTTTTCCATAGGCTGAATCACTCTACTCTAGATATTTGATATAAGAGGGCAGGTTCTCACAAAAGCATTGTTTAGTGAGAAGCAAGTAATCGGAGTGTTTTGGAACAAGAATATACTTTAATAATTCCTAGATTTTTAACATTGTTGGAACGAGAACAGAAAATATCTATCTATATGTATTTAGAGAGATTTGTGTATATGTATAGACAGATAAACAGTAAGTTACATATTTATAAATAAAAAAAAATTTCATCATCAGAATCTATTCCTTTTAGTGCATTTTCCTTATTATAGATGGCCTAGACCAAAGTCTAGCTTCCTGGAAGCACATTTTCATAATTTATTAGTTTTAGAAAACAAAATCAAAAAATACTGCAAAACTTCACATCCATATCACATGACACTTACTTAGAACACAAAAGACCAAATGCTGCTGATCTTGCAGCAGTAGAACACCCATTCAATAAAGTTATTTTTTGCTTAAGGAAGAAGAGAAGGTTTTAGTCCAGAATTGTATTTGCTTTGATTTTTAGAGATTTTTTTACTGCAAAATTTTACGGTGAAGACGATTTACACAATGCAAAGATATGCAAGCATGTTAATCAACTTACAAGTGGACACATCTCTACCACAGAAATCTGTTATCCCTTGAAAGTAAACAAGAAAGAAGTCATTTAACTAATGCTAAGAAAGGTCCATGCAGCCCCAAGAATGCTAAATATTTTAAGATAAATGGGACAGAAAAGAGAGAGGAAGGTGATGATCAGAAGTTCCCTTTTAAGCCTCTGTAACACCACCTTCTTCTCCAGTTTTTTTATTCATTATTTCAACTATACAGAAAACAGTTTCACAAATCATTTTTTGTAATTAAAGTATTTATGCTCATCCTATGGCCCACTCCTGATGCTGTAAACTCTCCAGAAGTCATGTTGGAGCCGGAACTTTACACGCACTGAAGGCTACTTACATCAAATAACCAAAAAGCCGATGCTTGGTGTTGCTAACAGGGCTCTGTGTGAACTGAGACTCTCCAAGAGCCCCACGGAGCTGCTCCCCAGCTCTGCAGAGCACTCGCACACAAGTTTCCCCAGCTGCTCGGCTGAGACTGCTGCCACATCTTCCATGGTTCACAAAGAAAGAGCTTACAAAACTTTCCTTGAAAGTTTCACAAATTACCAAGCTCTGGACAGTTTGCAGGACCAGGATGAGATGTGTAATTGCTGCAGGAATCAGGCAGATCAAACTGTTGAGATTGGCAGCAGTTGAGAATATCAGAGGATTTTTCTCTCATCATTCTATAAGAAATATTTCTGCGTATCTACTCAGTAACCACAGGCATTACACTGGGGCTTGGCAAACTGTCTTCGTCTTGGCCCAGACCAGAGAACAGAAAGCAAATCCTGGCACGGACTGCAGGGACACATCCGCAGAGTTAATGAACTCAAGGAATGAAGCTCTTAAAGGAATGAATATCCCCAAATTAATGAAATTTTTCATTTCATTAGGAAGTGAATACTCTTTCTTTTTATTCTACATCATTGAAACCATAAAGATAGCCCCTATGGAAAGAGAAGACTAATCTGAAAACCTGATTCATCTTTATCCATTATCTTTCTAAAAGCAGCATCTTAGTGCCTGTGCTTTGAGTGTTCTCCAGAGAGCCAACGGGATTTCTTGATGGACTCTGTGCCGGGCTGTGGGAGGATGGCTCTGGCATTTATTTCCTCACATAGCTTCACCTAATGTTATAAATGTAGCACTGCAGCTGAGGAAGGATGGAGGTTGTCAGTTATTGCCTTGGATGTGAGAATCTCTATTTTTCAATGCATTTGGGTGGGTTTCCTGCCAGAGACAGCTCCAGTCCAAATTTCTGTGTAATATTTAAAACATAATTGTGTTTAACAAACCTAGAAAAAAGTGGCAAGCAATGCAACAGTGAGGTAAAGCCCAGACTAGTTTCCAAACAAGCCCTGGGCTAGTTGAGCCAGGCAACTCTCAAGAGCTGTGCCTGAAGATACATCCAGCAGGATGGGGTGGCTGCGGGAGGTGCCAGGCTGTGGGGCCCTGGCAGGGCTGGGGAGTGCAAGAGGTAAGGTTTAAGGGGGTTTGGGCAGCCTCTGTGCCTGCTTCCAGCACAACTGGTCTCACTGCCAGCCCCCATCCCTGGACCCCTTGCAGGAACGGGGAGAGCAGCCTGGTCCCATGGTCCCCAGTCAGCGGTGTGGTTGGGTGTGTGGAGATTTCAGTGCTGGGACGAAGGAGGGAAGCAAGGGTGGCCTCACATCTGATTACAAAAGTCTGCAGGTCCAGCTTGGCCACTCAGGCTCCAGGTAATTAAATACCACTCTGTTAGCTCTCTATTAAGCCCAATACTTTTTAGTTAACTGAAGATATCCACTCTGGGCTTAAGACAACTGGTTGTGATTGGAAAACATTGAGAGACTGTGAATCAGCTGCTTCCCTTCGTAATTTGTTCCAAAGATTAATCATCCTCACTGCTAAAAACTATGCTAGATTTCTCATTTGAATTTATTTGGCTTCAAGTTTTAGCTATTCATTCTTTTTATACCTTTTTTTTCCCTGAGACACTTAACTCTATAGTAACCATTGCTTTTTCTCTGTGGATTTCCACTGTAATCAAGTTACCTTTCTATCTCCTTTTTGATAATCTAAACAATTTAAACACTTTTAAGGCTGGGACTTTCAGATGGAGCCTAAACAATTCTGCAGCCTGAAATTCTGTGTACAGCTTTTTTCTATATATCCCCAATAGTATTCTTCAACATCCTTTTTAAAATATCAGTCTCATTAAAATCAGATTAAAATGCATTTTGCCCAAAAAAGCCCTGCCTCCCAAGTGATCTGCATGACTTTAATAGATTTCCCCTTCCCTGTGTTAGTTCTCACTTTGCACCAGCCACGGGTTCCTAACCCATGTTGTTATATTTACTTTGATGAAGTGCAGTAGTGCCAGGGGGTGCTCCTCCCCGCTGACCCCAGAGCCACCCGGGCCAGGTGGCAGCTCTGCATGCAGCGCTGTAGCATTGCACTCTTAATCAGATCCCAAGTGACATCTGCTTTTTCCCCCAGCCTGATTTTGTGCAGCTATGACCCATCCCTCCCGTGACAGGGAGCTGAGGGACTGCCTGGGGTTGTACCTGGCCCTGCAGAATGCTGCAGCCCCCTGCACCCCCCTGGATCAGCTCCAGCCACCCCTCCTGTCTCACGGGAGCTGTTAGGTGTGTGTAGTACAACAGTATTTACATTCCTCTACATATGCCGAGGTATTTTCTATGCAGGCAGCATAATAAATAAAACAAGCAAGGCACGCAACACAGGTTTTTTGCTGATGTCTTTGGTGTAGTCAGAGCTCCCATTGCTGTGTACCAACACCACTTCACCCACGAGGAGATGTGAAATGAGCAATTGTAAAGCTGAGATCAACTTCAGCTACTCAACATTTTACAGATCTCCTTTTTTAAACTACCATAGGTATCATATTTTTTCATCACAGTACTTCTACTAAAGGTACCTGATCTTTTTTTCTTTCCAGTACTGTTGCTGTGTTCAGCCCATCCAAGATAAAAAGCTCAGAAATAGTTCTGTGATTGATTTTAATAGCCTAGCTAAAATTGCTATTTACAACACAAGAGTGACAACGAGAAAATGAAGGCTGGGGGATGACAGAAGGGTGGCAATAGAAGCATTGCTCTCTGCCGCTGCCATCTCTCCTTCACCTCCAACTCCTCCTGCAGCCTCCCCTGCTGCACCCACAGCCCCAGTTTTTACAGATCCAGGGATGACCATGGCCACAAGCCCAACCTTCTGAACTTCAACTATGCCAAAGAGGAAATGTGGATTCCATGCCCTGATGTTTCCGAGACTGCAGACACAATCCCTATGTGGTTCGTATTTATACTTTAATGGAGAACTTTTCATCTCCAGGGGAATTAAGGAAAATGAGGTTACAATGAAAGATCTGTTTGTATTTTCAGAATGTGCTTTGTGAAATCCCTCCTAGGATTCACCTTTATACATTCCTTGAGTTAGGAGTGAGTAATGTGATTTAGCTCCTACGTTTTATGGGATCTGCAGCTGTAGAATTAGAAATCAGAGCCAAAATAAATAATAAAAAATAAAACAAGTGCCAGAAAGACACTATTGCCATTCTGAGCAGAAGGCAGCTCCTGTGAACAGGAGTGCCAGGCAGAGCCTGCTGGGCTTCCTTGGGGAAATAACAGGACAGCATCTTTCCATCACTGAAATCATCTGGGAAACAGCCTCTGTAGGAAGCTGTACAGCTCCTTCTTTCTTGTGTTGTCTTAAGTTAGGGCAGATGTTACTCAGGGACCAGTCACAGCTTGTAATTTGGCAAATAAAGGATGATGTGTGTGCAGAGCCGAGCGGCTGGCAGAGAAGCAGACACTAGCAAGTGTGAAAATGGGCAGCAGTGGCTGGTTTCTGGCCACCAACCCTCTCCTTTATGGTGCACAAGGGTCAACACTAAGCAAAGCTCAAGTTAATATTTAGGTTTTTATAACTGAAGATTATAGAAGAGCCACACCTTATCTTCTGGGAAGGAGGGAGGTAATACTTAGAATTTTTTTTTTTTTGGAGGCAAACTTAGTGTCAGAGAAACCCTCGCCAGATGCCAAGTTTTCTTCATTGCCTCTCCACTGGCTGGTGTGATTTCCGTGTGGCACAGTGCAGTGGGCAGGGGTCCATCGCTCCTGCCGTGTGGGGAAAGCACTGGTCCAGCGCCGGAGGATACACAACACAGCCAACTCAGCCCTCAGTGCGGCGTGCAGTTTTAAAGCAGATGTTCTGAAGTACAGTACAGTACTAACACATTTTAACTCTCTTTCTTTCCTTCCCTCTCCCTCCAACTACGCATCTGTAATAATTTTACTGTTTTATTTGCTAATGGAGTCAATGCAACCAAAAGCAGCGGCTTTAATGCTCAATGAAACACACCTCCCCTGGAGCACTGAGTGTGTGAAACAGCACGGGGAAGTGCGGAAAGTCAGGTCGGTCTTTCTGTAACGTACCTCTGCAGCAAACTTGACATCCCTGGCTAGAAACGTGTGGGCTGACAGATAATGTATTTTCCTTTTCCTCATCATCTTGCACTAAAAGCCTGGACAGGTTTAGTCTTTTAAATACCAATGAAACGTATTTTTTTAACAGTTTGGAAACTTCTTTCTGATTTTATTCTTTTTCCCGAGCAAGGACTCTTCTTCTGTCTGGTACTTACTGGAATTGATTTTTAATTCAAATTACTCCACCTCTAGGTCATTCTGTCAGCTTGAGAGGTGTAGCCATTATATTTCTGCCTTCTCAAGTTTGGAACATATTTTTCATTTTGCAGCTATAGAAATTAGCTCTCTTTTTGCTCCCAGAAGAGCAGTGGTTACAAGAAATGCACATCTTGAGCAACAGAAATGCAAAAAGTGACACTAAGCAAAGCCCTGGCAGAAAGCCTGGGGAGAGCACCAGTGCCCCACTGCCTTCTCTGCTTTGGGACAGCTCGTTTGTTTGTAGCTAATTGGGACAAAATTTAGGGAGCTTCCTGGGCTGGGGGTTGAGGGCTGTAGTGAGGGGAAAACAGCCCTGTAAAGGCGCAGCCATGTTACAGAGAAACCAAACCTTGTCAGGTGCTGCTGGTGCTCCCAGGGATTTGCTGCAATTTCCCCAGATTTCCCTTTGGGTGTAGTTATCAGATCAATACTTTGATGTGTTTGGGCAGAGAGTTCCACTTCATTTTTTTTATTTTTTTTTTTAATGCAGTCCAGTTCAGATTTTCCATGAAAATCTAATTTCCACTTGGAATGGAAATTTCAATTTTTCCATCACTTCTGCTGAGCTGATGAACTTGGGAGTTTCTCCCCTTTTTTGCTTTTGAATGTGGCCAGAGTGCTGCCTCTTCTAACATTGCATGCTGCCTCCTCTCTAGCTCCCATTTATTCTTCTGCCTCTGTGCATGCTGGTCACCTTTCACATTTTGGAAATTGCTTTAGATGAGAATAAATCCATTTGTGGCTCCGCACTAAGGATTTTAGAAGTTACTCGAAAATTCAAAGTAACATATGACAGATCTGAGCCTTTGCTGCTGATTCACATAATTGTTTTTAGGGGTTTTGGTTTTCTCATTTTCTTCTTTTATTAACAGATGTTCTCTTCCATTTTAAAAGGCCTCGAAATGTTAATTGTTTAAAATACCAAGCCTGATCATTCTTTATCCTTTCTGTGTTTTTCTGCCTTTTCTTTCAGCTAGATCACCAGCCAGCACATAGCACATTTAATTCACTCTGTAGACCTCAGTTATGTATTAGTAGACTGATTCCTTTCACGTAGCACACTGAGATTTAGAGAAATAGAAATAAGCAGAAAACATTGGACTTTAAATAGCAATTCAGACACAAAAACAAGTTACTCTGGCTTGAAAAGTTTACAAGGAGCATCTGGGCTGTGGGAACTGTCTATGTTCATACTTTTAGCATGAGTCAAACAGGAGGATATTGATTCAGTTTTACCTCCAAGAGGGAAGGATGAGCAAAGTCCAGCTATCTGGTATTTCCAGTGGGCTCGGACCATGCACACAAACCATAGGCACAGCTCAGCTTGGGCACAGCAACTGCTTCATTTATGGTCCCATTTTGCTGCCCTTGAGCCCCACATTGTCATTGACTCGGAGCATTTTGGATGGGCTATAGGGCATATTGTCTTGACTGTGCTTTATCATTAAATACATGTTTGTGCTTGAGTTTCCTGTGGGTTTCTAGGCAGGTGAGCACTTCCAAGCTGAAACCAAATGAGGGGCTCTGAATGATCATCTGGAGGGTCCTGGAACCCAAACCTGCCTCCAGCCACAAGCCTCATTGCCTCAGGACACTCTGCCCAACTTAGAGGCATAGGTAGGTATCGACACTTGAAAAGGGTAAATATCTTCCCCTCCTCTCCTCAGTTACTCTTCCCAGACTCATCCACAAGGGCCAGAGCACAATGAAGGAGAGGCCCTGGGGTAGCAGTTACACAGACATCAGCTTCTTCCTACTTAAGCTTTTCTCTAAGTATTCAGAAATCTCATGAAGAACTGTTTCTGGCCATTAAAAACTGCTGAAGGTGGCCCAGTGAGCAGGCAGCAGCAGTGATGCTTTGCCCCTGTGTTTCCTCCCTGCTGCCTTCCCTGCTCCTTGGACAAGTCTGTTGCACAGCGTTGGAAAATGAAGGGAGTTTCCTCATCCCTGTAGGTGTGTTTGTGAGTCTCAAATAAAGGTTTCGCAAGACTTGCATGGAAAGCACAGAGAAATTCAACATCCTGTCAGTGCTGGGGCACAGGCTGACTGAGGAGATGACACACAGCCCCAAGGCTGCCTCAGGGAAGGGTTTCTTGTGCCCTTGTTCCCATCTCTATCCATGTTGCAGCTCCAGCAAAGAACCCTGGGTAAACACAGATTGGGCTTTTAATAATGCACAGCTTACAGTGAGCAAGACAGCAACCTTGTGTGCCATTTGCATTTCAAATGGTGCTTCTCCTCTGTTTTCTCCATCGAGGTGAGGGGCACAGGCAGGTTTAATGCTTCCCTGGCTGATAGCAGGACAGTTTGGTGCTGGAGAGAGGTTGAGCATAAAGGTTCAACACCCAATGCTGAGGACAGCCAGAGCAATGTCAAATAGGGAACATCCAGGGGAGGTGGCATAGCGGGGGTTGAACCTGCTTTCTTCAGTTCTGCCAGTAATTCATTGCTCTTGTTTCTGTGTGAACAGATTCGGCTCACAATGCACTAGTGTCTTGTAATCTTAAGAGGCTGCTCCATGCAGCACTGATATTGAGGGCTCCCTTCAGCTGCCTGAAGGGTTAGTGCCATCTGAGGGGGAATTCAAAGGCACATGGGACATCCGCAAGGCAGGTGTGGCACAGGACCCAGGGATACCCTCTGAGCTGAAGGCGTAGCAGGGTGCTCCATGGGGACCTCAAATGGTACCAGGTACCCATGCTGAAGCAGCTGACCTGAGCAACTGCCTTGCAGACATCTGCCCCACTGGACTGTGACTTGCGAGAGCAGTTCCCAAAAATGCGCGTTTAGTACCTTAACGTCATTCGAGAGTCATGTGGGGATACAAACCACAGATCCAAGTGATGACTTCACTTGTCACTATTCCCAGGCAAGACCTTTCAGCTGGGCCAGCTAAGGCCTGGTCTGGTTACTGCCTGCGAGTCATTTCTTTTAGGATTTCAGCAATGGGCCTGGCTGCCAAGTGACATTTCTGAGCACTTTTTTCTCAGCTGAGGCATTCTCCGGTGATCCAAGCCACCCTCTGAAGGCATGAGCAGTAATCCCTCCAAAGACACAACCCTGCTTTTCTCTGAAATGTTGGTGGCGGTTTCTTAGTTTCTGAAGGAAAACAGCAAGAGCTACAACATGTTATGTAGTTTATTATTATTATATTTCAGACATAATATTGTCTTGGTTTTTAGCTGTGACAGAGCTGGGTTTCTTTTTAGTAGCTAGAATAGTGCTGAGTTTTGGTTTCAGCCTGGGATCTGTTATGAGAGAAACACTGATGACATACCCGTGTTTGTATTTTTGTCACTGGAAGTGAAGAACTTCATGTTTTGTTATTCTACAAGCGCAAGATTTAAGGGGATGAGGAATATTTAAATTAATAAGCTAAATTGACATTTGGATATGCAAACAGGATATTCCATATCATATCACGTCATGTCCAGTGTATTAGTGAGGGTCTCTTCCTCTTTCAGCTTTCTCTGACTTTTGCTCGGGCTCTCGCTCGTCCGTGATTGCCATTTCGGTTCGGGATTGTTGTTCCTTCAGGATCGTTATCCCAGATAAATAGATTCCTGAACATATTCTATCTCTTGAAGTTTTTTCATTAGCTGGAATAATTTCAGTATTTAAGAAAATCTGCAGGATTTTCTGGATGCTATTTCAGCCGGCTGTAGAGAGGGGAGTTCAGGGACAACTTTTCCAAATTCTAGAGGTGACTAGGTGTGAAGTTTCAGTCTGTTTCATAGTTGGGAGAGGGCAGAGTAATATACTCCTTTCCATATAATTCTGCATAATGTAATTTTTCTATCTGATTCTGCCAGCTACAACATCTCTCTACATTATCACTGCAGCCCAAGAAATCCTCGCTTCAAATCTTCCCCCATCACACTTCTCTGTCATGTCTACACCAGCCTACATGTTATTGCCTCTTTAAGTTTGCTGGGTAGAACTTCACTGTGCCTTACATGGTCCTACACATCTCCTCTCATACTATCCTCCCATTTTATTTCATATTATTTATTTTGCATTTCCAGGCAGTTGCCCATTTCTGTTGGTCCCATTGTTTTGCTCCTGACTTGACTGTATGATCATCCTACTGATTACATTTCACCTTCTACCTTCCCCAGTTATTATGTTTTTCAACATTTCAATTTATTTTGCTGGCAAAGTTTTGGAGTCAATTCACAAAATAATTATTGCTGCCACCACCTTCTATTTATACGAGTTAGGTGACTACGTAGCTTTGAGAACCTGAGCCCTAATTTCCACAGGTTTTAAGGGGAAACAAGATGCTCAGGGCTGACCTGCTGGTTTGGGAGCCATGAGGTTGTTCAAAGGGTGCCCATACTAGACTGGGAAGTAGAAATCTGCAGTATCTTGAATGAGGAAAAGAATGAAAAGAGCAAACAAAACATGTTTATTACAACAGTAACAATACCTGTCAGCATGTGTTGCCTTATTCCAGATTTATAGCTGGGATCTGTGAATGCCCCAGGGCTCACCGTGCAATCCCAAAGACGCTCTGTTTGCATGTACTCCACATCCTATAAATAAAAAATGGAAACGTCAGAGAAGCATTTTGAAACAGTCTGTTATTAAGCAGTTACCGGCAGATCTTATGCTTTTTGGTCATTACTCTTCTACAAGCTCTCCCTGAATGCTGTGACAAGCTGTGGATGTTCTAGCTTTGCTGCCAGACTGAAAAGCAAAGCAAAACAAAACAAAACAAAAGTCAGGGGGAGAAAGTTATCTTTAAATCTGTGTATCTTAAGATAGAATCCTGCCTGTAGACAGACCCAGCTTGGCAGAAGGAGTGATGGCTAAGCCCCATTTCCTTCTGTGAACAGTCACTTCACTGACAACCTTAGACATGCAGCCCTACACACTGAGGGACACTGATGGTCCATGAAATTTGAGCCTGTATCAATGAGACATTTAATTTCCCATCCTTCACTCCAGTTCCAGATAGATACATTCATTAAGGACAGGTTTTGCAGTTAGCAAACAGAAACAAAGCCAGCGCTGACACAGAAAGGCCAATATTTTACCCATACACTCTTTTCCTACGGAGATTCAGGACCTCAGAGATGATTAAAACAACACAAGATTATTACTCAGACACAAAGCACAAGGTTATTCATTCCCTCTGAGGTTTAAAGCGTGTAGAGGAAAGAGTGAGACCTCCATGGTTTCTGAGCAGGACCCTCTCTTACACTTCCATCTCCTTTTTTGAGCTGTCTGCACCCACCCCACCCTGACTAGCTCTTACCTCTGGTCAGGAGACACAGGTCTGTCATTCCTGCAGCATCTGCTTCCCCAAAAGCCCACATGGGTGACCTGACAACCAGCTCTCTCTCTCTTTTCCCAGCAAGGTTGGGACTCGACATCCCCTTTCATCAGGGCTGCCAGCCTGGAGGAGAAAACCAAGCAGCCCAGAGGGAGGTCCCTACATCCTTGCTGATGTCCTTCCCATGGTTACTTGCCCCCTGATGCTGTCCACCCCCAGGATGTGTCCTCTACTTTGCTGTCCCTTTTTCTGCTGATTTCTCCCTTACTAGGGTCTTCTGATTTCAGCATCACAAAGTTTCACGTCAGCTAGATAATCCAGTTAAATATGATGTATTGAATGACTACAATCAGCTCTCTTACTTTTCACCCCTTAGTACATAATTTTTATTTTATTTTTTTCTTTTCAGCAGAAGGCAGAACATTGCTGTGCAATGACCTCTTAGAGATGAGTAAATTTATAGCTCTCCCGCCCCTGCAAAGGTAAAAGCAAAAATTTAATTTGCTTCCCTAAGGTAGGACTCTTCCCACTTCATTATGTTGGTACTTACCCACTGCCAGGGCCACGCTGCACGGTGTGAAAGAAAGAAAAGCAATTCCACAGCCACAGGAAATAAAATAATTTGTGCTGTAAAGTACTTCAGTCATAAAGTAACTAATCTGAGTTACGTTTGTGTTTGGGCTGGAATGGAAGGATGAGTCCTACCTCAATAAGAGCCAAATGTTTGTTTACCCCTGATTTGTTGCCCATGGACATTTCACCACTGAGGGTCACACCTACACACATAACAACAAACACAAGCCCGCGTCTCTTGCTTCCCCACTGGCTCTGCCAGGCTAGGTGACTCGGTTGATATCTTGCTCTTTACCAAGTGCCTTGAAGCTGTAGCCCCCGAAGTTGAGGTGCCAACAGGGAGAGGAGTGAGTGGAAGGAAACTTGCCCCTAAGTGCCCACTGCTGCCATCTCAAAGGGTTTCCATGGTCCAACTCTTTCACACCTCTCCCTCTGCCCTGCCTCAGGGATGGGGCTGCAGCTGCCAGCTCTGCTGGGGCCCATGGCCCCAAGGAAAAGCAGCTGAGTCTGAAACTCAGGGGTTAGGCAAGTCCACCATGTAAACACCTTAGCAAGCCAAGTGCCTTTTTGCAAGCACACCTGGGACTGGGCAAACATGGCACGTGAGCCAAATCCCATCACAAACCTGAGCTAAGCCCTGGGCAAAGCCTCAGGGGCAGGGGGCTCTAACTCCCCATGTCCCCAGAATGAGGAAGCAGGGATTGCTCTTCATTTCAGCCATTTCAGGAGCCAGTTCCCGAGGCAGACCCACAAGCAGTTACATGGAAAAGACTGCAGGATGGGCACACTGCAGAGAGTGGCAGTGGAGAGGGGAGAAGGGTGGAGTTTGCAAACTGCCTTTGTGTCTTCACACTCACTCCTTTCACATGTCAGTAGAGGGTCCTACCACATGTGAAATTACCTGCACCTCCACGATCAATTTTCTGATTTACTGTTGGGTCATCCCAGCAAAAGCACCATCGCAGATGAAGCTGTGAGTTTGAAAATCATTGGCTTGGGCTTTTTGATTATTATTCTGTTTCCTCTGTGAGAGATGAGCTGCACTCCCAGCTCTGTGTTCTTTATTTGCAGGTGATTTTTACTTAACTGCGCTATTGATCCCAAGATGGATAGGAAGCCCAGCAGCTTAAGCCCTGTCCCCGAAGGTGTGAAAGCTTCATTAGATTTATGAAATTCTCCAGGATACACTGAGGCTCTGCAGTCCACCTAGTAAAAAAGGCTTTACATTTCACTCACGCTCCCGTGATTTGTATTCCTTGTTGAATTTTATTATTATTATTATTATTATTATTATTATTTAGACTCACGGTTTGTTTTCTAGCTGAACTGTGTGTGAAATGCAGTCAATTAATAGATGCAGATGAGAGCAGTCCACCCCCCCCATGGGTCTCAGATATCCCATCTCTTAACCTCATCCTAACACTGTAATTTCTCCTTCACATCCTTTCTCTCTGGCAGGACAGGTTTGGCATTTTCCTCCAGAGGATTTAATGAGGCTTCAGGAGCTCCCATTGTTTTCATCTGGGATAAATGAAAGCATCTTCCGAAATGGTCAGAGAAAAGCAAGAAACAATGACCTAGAGGTTAAAGATGCAAATGAAAACTGGTGTTCCCTTCTGGCCGTGATGCTCAGAGGAAGAATCACCTGACAGTGGGGACAGGGTTGCAAGGCAGCACACTGGGTTTCATGAAGTGATGCCATATATGTAGCCCAGGGTGGCAGCTCCCTGGTGCCCTGCCTCAGGTCTCTGAGCAGAGTGCGGGTTTTAGACACCTATTTAAGAAAAAGAAAAGGACTGGCAGGATGAGCTACATCAATATGCTGCCTCCTCTCCCCAGCCCCTCCAAAAAAAGACTTGCTGCTCTCAACACATCTCCATCACCTGCCAAGGTCCCATGGAAGGCAAGACATCCCTGGTTTGTTTCGTTGCCTCTTATTTAATACCATAATACTGGCTAAGGCGTTAGCAGGGCACCAAAGGGACAGCTTAGGACCAGCATTATTGCTATGTTCCCTCACCATGTGGCTAGGGGAGTTAGTGGCAGATTTCTGACATTTCTAGAAGAGACTAATTCAGAGGCTGAGAAGGCCAGAGAGGATAATGAAGTTAGATAGATAGCAGCTAAATGAGAGGGAAAAGGCCACCTTGTATATATAGGTGGGATTTTTACTCAGAAAGAAAGAGAAGCTTGGAAAGCAATAACACAGAAGTAGTCCAGGAACAAGAATGGACAATAACTAAAGTAAATGTAAGCAGAAATTGGTAGATGTCACCAAAATGTGGTGGTGCCTCAGGGCTGTTCCCCGGAATAGCCACAGGCCCTGCTGCCCCACTAGGAATACAGGCAGGTGGTACCAACACTGGGTGGACACACTGGCAGGGTCGGGG
>NW_010323697.1:0-42390 GCF_000700745.2 Antrostomus carolinensis | reverse complement strand
GTCTTAGATGGGCCACACAGGAGACGTGACAGCTACACGCTTGAAGGTTTTGCAAAACGGGAGTATCCAAAGAAATGGCAGCAGGTTTCAATTCAGCTGTGTGTGGAGGGAATGTAAAACAGCCAGCTGGAAAAGCAGGAAAGCCTCCCTGACAGCCAGATCAATTTGTCTGTGAAGCCCTGCAGCTTCCAAGAGGTGGGATGGGAACATCATACACCCATTTTGGACCAGCACAAGCTGTCTCCCTGCAGGTGGTGGCACCCAGGCATGGCTCAGCCACCTCCTCCAGGCTGCTGCAGAGATAACCTCCCACCCCCAAGGCAACGATGCTCTGGCAGTTTCCCACTGAAAACGTTCCTGTTTGCCTTTTTCTGCAATTTTGGTGAAGAAGCTTCAGTATGAAAAATCCTTACAGAAATTACATCTTTTAAGGCAATTTCTAGTTTTTTGTCCATAGCAAGAAAACATGCTTTTCTTCACAAGAAATAGTGATTTTCCTCCCCATTAAGTGGCTGTTTGGATTTTCATTCCATTTCTTACTTGCAAAAAGCATTGGACATAGGCATTTTTTTTTAAGCTAGCTGTAGCAGTGATAGTAGCAGTGGTAATGAAAATGGACCTTTAAAAGACCCTTTACAGCTCTTTGATTTTCCTCATTTCTGCCCTTAGAGCAAAGTTTTTCCCTGTTTGTTTTTTCCAGGCAGTATTTTTCAGGACTACTTCGGGTATGTTTCTCAGGAGGCATTTCACAAGCAATATCCCCAGGTCACAGGCAGCATCTATTTTGCATGAGCATAGTTTTGGCTGTACCTGGTGGTACCTCAGGGCAGCTTGGGGTCAGAGGGATCACAGCCTGGTCAGAGGGGTTGGATGTGAAGTGTAGGATCCATGTGTGCCATCACCAGCCCTCAGCAGGCTGCAGCCAAGGTACCCTCACAAACTAAGCTCCTCGTCCTCCCTTACAGCCGCTTTGCAGGTGCAGTCTAAGACAGCTCCTTTAGGATCAGATGAGTTATGCCCCATTTCTCTCCCTTGACTGCAAAGGGAGCTGGCATTGGGCACCCCGATGTCCCAGCCCTACTGCAGAGGGTGACACTGGAGTAGTCAAATCCCCCTCATTGCATCCTGTTCAATCAACCATACCCTCCTTCACATTGCACAAGGCTACACAAGTCCATCAGTCCTGATGCAACTTCATTTAACCACTGGCAACACACTGACCTCGAGTGGGCGGTGAGCAGGGATGATTCCTTAGATGAAGATTTCCTCGAGCTCCTCAGACAAAAAGCACTATCAGATGTGTGAAGTGTTACTGTAATTAAAACCCTTTGCCAAAACCCGACTGCAACAGGCAGTCCTGTGCTGAGCGACTCCTTTCCGATGCAAGCCTCCATGTATCATTCTGGTTGACCTTTAAAGAGCTTTTCTACTGTGCTGTTAATTTTCACTGGTCCCTTAGGTGAGCACTTAAGAGAGTCTTCACTTGCTTTGCATGCTGCAGTGCCAGGGTTATGATGTTCCCAGACACCACAGATACCATGTGCAGGCTTATTTTCCTCAATGTCTATTTTTATACTTCCTTTTAATCAAATGTTTGGCTGCTGCGATCATCTTGATTAATGAATGTGAGTGGGACCCCTCCTTGCTCAATGACTGGGTCCTTCTCTTCATTTCACACCCACATCACACCATTCCTCCTTTAATGTAGGGATGGATGTATATGGCTTCTTGTCAGAATCTAATTTATTATTTCTTTGAACTGATAGAATTTATTTCTTCCTCTTGAACTAGAATCTGAAATAGTGAATTATTTTCCTATAAGGTAGGCTACCTAAATGATTAAACCTGTGACCATGTTGTTTATTTCAATATATAATTTTTAAAAGCTATTGAAAAAGGTCCACATCTCTTGAAGACCATTATTCAAGAGCCTGCTTTATTTAAAAGCATAGCCCTCATATAAACCTCTGAATGAAAACACTAAACATATTTCAAAGCTGTCCAGGAGTTATTTGGGCTGATTTAACAATGCCCATGCATTACAGCTAGTCAACGCAAATACTGCAGGGACAAAGAGAGGCCAGGCGGGTTAAGGTCCTGCTTTTGGAAAATCACATTGCAAGTAGCAGCTGTTGCACCAGAAGAGCTCACAGCAACTACAGCCCCACAAGAGGCATAAGGGGAGGTAATCTGGGGCAGTTTATGAAGTTCAAAGTACACCCGTGGTGCATTACAATTCCACAAACAACTTTGGCAAATGTTAGATAGCTTTTCTTTATGGACTAGTGAAAATTATACACATAGGGACTAGAAATCTATTAAGTTATTCAGTAGGTAATAATTCCTGCCAAATCAGGCAGTTATGTTAGCTGCTTATTAGCTTTATTAGATACCTGCAGGCAGAAGGCACCCGACATTGTTCTGCGGTACGGCATTATCCTTTGATTTGTTTCAGGCCACTTGTATTTGTCACCCCCCACCTCAGGAAGCCACCCCCTGAAATAGGTTATCTGTCGGCTTCCGCCCTGTAAATTGATCTTTGTGAATTATGGCAGTACAAGCTGTGGACTGAATTACCCCCAGCTGTCTACAGAGTTGTTTTAAGAGAAGATTGTACTTTAAACGCAGGTGAGCCAAGGAAAGGATGAGAAAGTTTTGCTGCTGCAGTACATCATACCCTGAAGGCTTTGTGGTCTTCCCCAAAACAGTGCTGCACAATGAACCCATACAGACAAATGACCCAAGTAGTATTGGCATTTGTATCTGACATAAGACTTAACAGATAATCTGCTGTCCTGCAAGAGAAGATACATCAATAGACATTTTATAGAAATAAAAAGTAAAAATGATATTTCTGTAAGTTATGTGGTTCCTTGACCAATTAATATGTTGTAATCTTGGGGAGCAATCTAATTTAAATTTCTACTTACTGTTACTATTTTATAGTCGCTAAAAACAACAGCAACCAGTTCCCTTCCCTTATTTTCTCCTGATTGCTTTCACAGCTTCACTCTGGAGCTGCTTATCTGGAGCTCCATCTCAAATGGTGCTGACCCAGGAGTACCTTGGGCTGTTTTGGTACCTCAGGTGAGTTACACATCTTCTTTGTGTCTGGAAACTGCACCTTACCTGCCAGTGGGAGAACAGGAAGGGAGCTCTCCTTTATCACTAGCACACATCACTGGAAATGTTCTCAATTTTTTTAGTTAAAAATTTTGTCTAAAGCAACAATATGAAAACAGATGAAGTGCTGGTGCCAGCGATGCATTTTCCTTGGACAGATCTGCTTTGTAAAAATCTAAAACCCCATTGTGATGCAGCATAAGAAATATTACAGAAATTTCCAGCAGTGCTGCTGGGACATAGGAAAACGTGTTGTTATTATTGGAGAAATATGAATTTCTTGGGACCCCTGAAGATATGCAGCACCACTATCCAACCTCTACACTGAACAACCAAAAAGTAAAACCAACAAAAAAAGTTAACCAAAAATTCCTACTGAAAAACCTCAGAAAGAACCAATGACCTGGTTTGGTTTTTCTCCCCCAGCATTTCCTCCTAAAAGACCCCGAGGTGCTGTTCGATACCAGGGCACATGCCAAAGCGGGGAGCAGGTCTCTGCTGTCGCCCTTGCATGACAAAGCTCCCGTTGACCCTCTGGGTGGTTTCACCCACCAGTCCCTGTGCAGAGACAGCAAAGCAGCAGGTCCTTGGGCAGACTCTGCTGCAGCCATGGGCTGGGCGAGGGGAGGAGGATGAAGATGTGCAGCAGCCATCTGCAGGGAAAGCCCCCGGGCACACGGGTTGTGACCCCCAAGGCTAAGAGCAGGGTCAGCATCCCCACCGGTGTACAAAGGACTCAGGCATGTTAATGCCATAAGTGACCCAGTCCATTATCATATGACTTATTCAAAAACCACACTGGATTTTAATTATCCCCTTATTTCTATATAATCCTAAAAAATCATGGTAGAGAGGTAAACAAACATTATGCAGGAAATCACAGAAGACTCATGCTCATCATGGAAAGACCTGGCTGTTTAATGGTATTTTCCATCATATCTTAATTTTTTAATTTAAAAGGGCAGATGTGGAGTTGTTAGAGTCACTGCTGTCTGAAGTCTAACATACATGATGAGCTTCATGGTGTATGATCCAGCCACAAAAGAGAAAAATGTCCTTTCACTTCAATACTGCGAGTATGCAGGTTTTTTTAATACCAATATTGTGGCTGCCCCCTCCCTGGAAGTGTTGAAGGCCAGGCTGGATGAGGCTTTGAGCAAACTGGTCTAGTAGAAGGTGTCCTTGCTCATGGCAAGGGCAGGCTTAGAACTGGATGATCTTTAAGGTCCCTTCCAACCCAAACCATTCTGTGATTCTGTAGAAAGACAAAATTGAAAAGTCAGTTTTGTTTACCTGGTTAACACATGCATTTTCTATGCTCGCTTAAGCCAGCACGCTATTTCAGAGGCAATCCAAAGATGTTATTAAGATGAATAGAAGTGCTATAGAAAAACTTAATTCAGTTTTTATGTCTTTGCAGTTGCCTCTTTTCTGTACTCTCCTGCTCCTTTTTTATTCCCTGTTTGAAGTGTCGAGCACCATTCCTCTGCTGAAACACTGACACCTCCAGTTATAACCTCACTGCAACAAAAAAGGCAAAAGCCCCAAGAGGAACTGGAAAATACCGTATCATTCGGTTTCTCTGTCTTTCAGAGGCTGGAACAGCCTCCACTGCATTTCTCATTCAGGTTGGACTGGGTCACAGCGTGTCACCTCTGACAGCCACAACCTGGAGAAAAGCAGCCCTGCTATCCAGACGGGTTTCAGCCGGGATGGGAGGCGGGGGGCAGGCGTGGAGGGGAACACAGGGTACGGCCAGCACACCTGACCAGTGACCATGGCCTGGACCTCACCAGGAATGACACAGAACCCTCCAGTCCCCAGCACCACCTCTGGTTTCTCAGCCTGGTGCTCAGCTCTGGTGCTATTGCCACAGGAAACACATCCCACTCATTAAGGGACTGATGGGAACACAGGAAGAGTGCTACAAAATGAGACATCAACCCCACAGGTTGTGGAGCATCGTCCCCTGTCATCTCTTGGATCATTAGTTTTGACCTATTTAGCTCTGTAGGGCAAAGACAATAAATGAGAAACCCTTTCCCTAGGTACGGCAGGAGAAGGAGAGGCAGCAAGGGACTGTAGGTATTTAAGGGGCAGTACTTGTGCCAGCAGAGAGCTGCCGTTGCTGCCGTTTCCCAACACACAATCTAAGTTGCTTCTGCCGGTGCAGCACACCCAGGCTGTGAGGAGCTGAACTACCAAGTGACTGAGTCCATGGGAGAAACCCCTGCAGCACCCCAGGACCCCCGGCACCGCGCAGGGAATGCACAGGCTGGGCTGCAGGATGTGGCTTTGTCAGCATCACGTCCCTGCAGCTCTTGTTCTCCTGCTCCAGAACCTGCCCTCAGCCCCTCCAGCCCAGCTCGTGAGGCATTGGGCACTCCCTCACCTTTACCTCGAAAACAGGTCCCTGTTCATCTGACTTGGACAGATTTCAGCAGCTTCCAGTGTCCTGCAGGGAGCTGTGCCCCGCGGGGACAGCCCGCAGGGTGAGCAGGGGGAAGGGGAGCAGAAGGACCATCAGTTGGATGTGATGGCACAGATACAGCAAAATCCTCCCCCACCTCAAGGTGGTTCATAGCTGAGGGAAGGTGTATTTTGCAGTTTCGGACACTGCTGTCAGTTGGCACAGTTTGGCAAATAAACCACCTTTGACATTTTATAAGTCAGATGGGTTAATGGAGGTGAGAGAGGAGCTGAAGGTTGCCATGTCATGACTTTGATAAAATTAAAGTGCATTTGGCAATAATTAGAGGAAGAATTCTAAAAATACTCAGAGGTCCATAACCCGGAGGTCCAATACTCGGCTGCCGCCCAGCCCCAGGACCATCTCCACGGTGTCTGCTCAGGCCAAGAGTCACAACTACACCAAAACAGCCTGGTTGTGGATCAGGGCCCCAAAAGAGGGGCTCCAAATATGAAGACAACACAAATGCTCCTCACCTCGGTGTGACTAAAAGGCATGAGCCTTTCTGTGAAGGTTTGCCGTCGGGCTCCCTCTATTAGATGCTTTTCTCCAGGCAGGTAGTACCAAAAGGTTTTCCAGGCTGCAGCGAAGCCAGATTTCTTGTGGGGAAGTGCCATCTCGTGGCTAAGTGTGAAATCCTGACTGCATCGTGCCTGCAAACTCAAAAAGCCACCTCAGACAACTATAACGTAGTTACCAAATACTGTAAGCGCAGCCTCGCTGCAGTGAGGCCAGTCACCCACCTCCCATCCCCGTGGTGTTTCAGCAGCACATCTGCATTATAACAGACTCTCACATCTTCCTTATTTTCTGGCTTCCTTGTAGTTTTACATGGGCACTTAGTGTCTGTTATAAAATCAGAATGGTCTGGGTTGGAAGGGACCTTTAAAGGTCGTCTAGTCCAGGGACATCTTCAACTAGATCAGCTTGCTCAGAGCCCCATCCAGCCTGACCTTGGGGATCTGTTAGTTATTCTTTGGAGCACACCTTTTGCTATTTTTTCACTGTTAACAAGGTCTCACTAAATCCTGAGGTTTGCAAGTTGGAGAAAACAAGGAAACCAAACCAAAACTAATTTCAGGTGTTTTTATCTCAGACCAGAGCTGCTACTGACAGCTCACCAGCAGTGCCCAACCTTGGGGCTCTACCACAGAGGAGGGATGGGGAGACTTCAATGACACCTGCTCAGGTACACAAAGCCAGACACCTGGACACATTTTTGCCTTCCCAACTCAAGCCAGTTTAGAAACTACTCCTCTGCTGAGCAGAGCTCAGGAAACACATGGCCTTGGATTACTAAATTTTAGACATCAATACATCACAAGTACCTCTTATAAGACAGGATACCTCTATGTTGCTGCAGAATATTGAGCCCATGTCTATGGGATTTCCACCTGAAAGATCAGAAGGATGTCTTATTTTAACCTGACCCCCATGTTTATTTAAACCTTGAACCTACCTATGCTTGGAACATTTCAACAAGTAAAATGTCCAAACAAAAAAAAAAAGTGCAGACACGCTGTGGGTTCAGCAAAGCTTCCATCAGAGCCCGGTAGCTCTTGAGAAAACACTGAATTTCCAGCAACGCTTTACAGGAGAGAGCAGCAGCGTCCAGTGTACGTGACCAAAAGAGGGTGGAGGGCAGCTGGGAGGGCGCAGGAAGAGCAGGTCTACGTGGGGCTCTGCAGTTCAGAATGGAGGGGATCAGCCTGGGGTACCAGTGGCAGATACAGGGAGAGCTGCAGAGCTGCTCCTGCTGTCCCTGCATCTTATGCCTTGACAGAGGATCGACTGCAGCGGTGAATGGAGCAGTTGTGGGTTGGTGCTCTTCTTCCACTCCCAAGGTTTTAGGTGCTGCCTCACGGGGGAATTTGGGTCCCCAAGGACCTGCCCAGGTTCATCCCCCCCGCAAAGGCAGCAAGGGGAGCAGGGAGGTGCCTGTCCCAGCCCACCCAGCAAGGACAGAACCCCCAGTTCTGCTATGAAAAGGGATTAATCGCCCAATTCAAAACCAAGGGAGATGCAAGCCTGTGCTCCAAACCACGAGGTGTAAGCTTTCTCCCAGGATTAGTCACCCAAACAACAGAACTATGAAGAAAACTCAGCATATAGCTTAGTAGCCAGGGCATTTTACCGGGGAAAGAAAGCTGCCTTTAAACCTCTGCTGCAGTTAACATTCATTTATAAAAATTGGAAAAAAATTCAACAAGATGTTAAAAAAGATTTATCGTGGATGTCTGTGAGGCAGGGCACTTTCTGGGCTTTGGAGAAGTGAAAATGGCTGCTTCTGTGCCGGTCTGTCTTTCAAACAATACAACTTGTTTGATCTTTCTTTTAATTTGTGAAAAGAAGAAAAAAACCTAACAACCTGATTTTTTCTTTTCTCAACTCCATCAGTGTTCCATGTTCTGTGTCAAGCACTACAACTTCAGCTCCTATAAACTCTTTGCTGTTGTATTCTCTGGGTATCTATCTCTCCAGCATTAAGTGCATTTCCACTAAAAATCCTGCAAGTTTGGGGAAAAAACTGCAGCCATTCTGCATGTTACTGTGTATCAGGGCAGATGACATGGCTTTGCAAACCACTGTGGTAAAACAGAAAACCCGGGAAACACCTTGAACCTTCATCCAAAATATTATTCACAGGTCTTCCTCTTGTCCAGCTTCAGGAAAGATGTTTGCCAGGTGGAGTAACACCACTTAGGAAAGATGTTTCTGAGTAATGCACACTACAGTTACCAGAAAATTTATACAATCTGTAGAATAGAGGAAAAAGCAGCCGGGATAGCAAGAGCAAAATTCCAGAAATGGCCATTTATCTGCTGGTACAGGGATTCATAACTGAGCCGTACCCCCAAACACCCAGGGCACGGCTCCTTGTGCAGGTGAGGCACACCTACAGCGAGCACAGCTCAGGCCGTGCTTCCCTTTGGTAATCCAGCTTTGGATAAAAACTTTAAGAGATAAAAGAGACATCACATGGCGCTCAGTTGTCCAGCTCCTCTTTAAAACAAGAAGGCTTAAACTAAAATTGAGAGCGTGACTGGCACTCACCGCCAATTAGCTGAGCTTTGTGGAACAGTTAAATCAGAAATGAAATCTGGAGTGGAGAATGGCCACCCTACATCATTTGCTACTTCAAGGGGAAGGAAAAACAAACAAACAAACAAACAAAAACCCCAAAAAACCCAAACCACTGAATGATAACAACAACTGACGTATCTCTCTTCATTTTACTGCCACAAAAATTTTGCAAAATATCTTCATCCTGCCCAACTGACGACACGGTTATTTGGCAGCGAGGAGGTGGAACGGCACCTTGCTGCCAGCTGGCAGTGAGAGCAGCTCAGCTCAGCCTGCCCAGCAGTTGCCTGAGGTCAGCTTCACAAGGAATGACTCACTCATCCCGACAATGCCCTCGTGTTTGGTCACTAGTGTTTTCACAAAGCGAAGAGATGACCCTAAACTGACTTGGCATCGACCCTTGATTTATTGTAAGTTCAGCTGCATGAAAATAGAAGCTTTTATAACCACACAGAGCCAATTAAACCCAGAGTCCCGCTTTGTCTGGAGGAATAAATCAAACTCCTGGGGATCAGAAAAGCCAGCCAAGTTCGGGCAGGTGGGTCGACAACTTTTCATTGCTCCTTGCCATTTTCTGTGCAGAAACAGCACTGCTTTGGGTCACCTGGCAGTCACCAGGACAAGAGAAGTGTAAGTCTCCTTCATGCTGCTCTGTAACATCAGTTCCATTAAATCCTCCTCATACACGTGTCTCCTGAGCAAGTCAGGCAACAAAACGGTTGCTCAGCAGCACTCGGGGCACACGTCACCTCTTCTGAGAGCTGAGGTCCCTCAGTGAGACAACACAGCTTCTCTTCGGAGCATGAGGCTTCTAGTTCTGTTCACAGGAGCAAAAACCACTGTTCTGGACTGCTTCAAATATTTTTATTCAGTTTTGGCATCAGGAATCCCTCAACCTAGGGAAAAAAAACCCTCCTGGCCTTCCTCCTGAACGTACCAAATTCATGATGAAAACCTCGGTAGTATCTGCGCTTCCCCTATGAATTCAGCTGGAATGCAAAACCCCACTCATTCTCCACTTGGCCACAACTCCTGCTCCCTGCCTGACAGTTTTGATGCTCAAATGTCAATTCTTCCTCCCATCAAAGAGCTCATTTACGAGCTGGCTTCTTGTTCCCTTGCCATACCACCTATTTGCTAACCTGGTTGTGCCACAGACAGTTCAGCTCCAGAGGACCCCCCACCACTAGACGATGCTTGTTTCTCTAAAACACCAACCTAACAGCCCTGCCTGAAGCAGCAAGTCCATCAGACACCATTCCCTCCAGGTACAGAATATTTTTTTCCTATTTCCCCTCCCTGCAAGAGCCCAGCTGCTGAAACACAGGACATGAGAACTGCCTCTCTCCTTGTTACCCACCATACTCGAGAAGAGCCAAATTCTGAGTATTTGGATGCCATCACTCTCTCACCCAGACAGCAGTTTGCAGAGCAGATCCACCCAGCACCCAAGCCCAGGGTGTCTCAACAACTTACAGCCTGTAAAGGATCTGCACAAAACCAGACCTGCTCAAGAGAGTCTCACTGACAGTGCCTCTCGGAGCTTCCCCAAATTGTCCGTGACCGCTCAGTTCAGCTCAGCTCCTGCACCCCAGTCCCCTCCAGCTGAATTCTGCTGGTGCTTTTCTCTGCCTGCCTCAGCTCCTCCAAGGTGCAGCAGTGGAGGCCTGAACGTGACAGCTAAAGGAAGTGAGGGGGAAAAGACATCTGATCTGGGTTCCAAAAGATCCAGAAACCAGAGTTATGATTGCATCTGGGACCAGCTGCAGTACAACTTCCACCTAATACACACCAGGTCCGTCCTTCAGCTGAGTGTATCTCCATAACTACACATTCCACACCTCTTTGCACATTATCCTAGAGATGTACATATATTCAGTCCTTTTCTTTACATTTCCTCACTACACCATGTATCCATGTATCAGGAATGTTTGAGTTTTTCAAGTGAATTTTTAAGACTCTACTTTCTAGAGGGGAAAACCACAACCTCGCCTTAACTTCAGGCCATTGCAGGACACCAGGAAATCTGGTCACTAGAGTGTGATACGGTTGCAGAACCAGAGGACTGTTGGAAAAGCACAGCTTAAATTAACTTCTTTATTTGACACATATTTGCCTATTGGTATTTCTCACCACATGAATCAGTCAGCAGTTAGGACTCAAAAACTCACTATTTGAAAAACTCTCCAAAATTTTATATTGACAGGGAGATGATAATAGTACAGTTTTGTAATAAAGTTATTTAACATTTTCTTCTTTGCACCAAGTTTTTATCCAATTCCAGTATGTGAAGTTTTATAATCCTTGCTGTAAAAAAAAAAAATACTTTCCCATATTTACCCTTGTTTTGGAGTCGCATTTACTGTGCTTTGAAGCAACCAGAAACTCTGACAATTGATAAGCTTCTCTGAAAAAAAACTGAGGAATCTTTACAACTCAGAAGAAACCAAGAGATCTCCCTCTTGTGGTCTTCTACATAAACAACCTTAACTACATTTGTGAGTTCAGAAGTGCCTAGAGAAGAGTTTTCTTTCATCAAATATTAACAGAAATTGTGAGTAATTCCATTCAATACATGAAGCATTCTTCCTAGAAAGAATGAGAAAGAGATTGTTTTCACTTTATTTTTATCTACATGGTATTTTCTTGCAGAAAAAACCACAGAGATTTAAAACGCAGCGCTGTCCCCTGCATACCACCATCTGAAAGAAAGCGAGGGGGGAAAGTTACAGAACAAAGTAGAAGATGAACAAACCTAACAATGGAGGAGGTGTTAGGTTTATATAGATAAGTGCTATCTAGATGAACACATAACCTGCAGTTCTAAAATGCTCACACTTCAGTTTACACAATGCACATAATGATCTCTACCTTACAGACCAATTTGACTCCTCAAAAACCACAGCAGATATGTAGGAACCCATGCTCACAACTTCCCATGTAATGAGATTAACAAGTCTGACACAAACATAAAAAGAAATTTTGTGCCTTTATTGGAATGGTGTTAGGCTTTAAATACACCAATTTTGATAACCTGATTATTTGGTTTTAATTAGAAATGACACTACAGAACTGCAATACTGGTCCAACAGTCTTGTCTTTACTTTTTTTTGTTTGTTTGTTTTAAAGCAAGAGATAGTATGAAAATGCACCAAGTAATCAGAAAGCACTAGCAGGCATCGGTTAATCCAAGATACTAGCTTCTTAGTTCCAAAAGCACTCGCATTGTATGGAACCCAGGATTTAGACTGGTCATGATTTGCAATAACTAGTTGCACGATTCATGACTTTTTTTTTTTTTTAAATTTACTTTCAAGTTGGTCACTGGTAATTTTTTTTTTTTCTTCAAATATTACAGTTTCTTTAATTTGTATTTTTCCTCAAAGTATAAAAAAGTATGAAATATAAACAAGCTCCTGCATTGCACCCATGAAAGGGTACAACGGAAGCATTAGAGAGCTGACTATCTACACACCGTCAAATCCCATCAAATCTTGGATAATTCATTAATATACAAAATATCAGGGCACAGAAAGAACTAAAATCCACTTTTTTGTTTTGTTACGCACAGGTTCAAATAATCAATCTAAAGAAAAAACGTGATCATTTTTGCTTTCCACTACATCCGCATGTTGAGACACTTATTAAAATAATCCTGCTTAATTGCATTTGGTCTTTTTCTTATTGTCAAGTCATGTTTGTTATCTTAATACCAGCCATCAGACAAACAAGTAATCAGAAAGACTCCTCCTCCTCCTCCCCACCTCCCTGTCCCTGACCCCTCCAAGGTCAGCTTTAAGACATGACTCCGAAAACAGGGTTGTGACGACAGATGCTAGGACCAATCTCTTCATAATCTTTTTTGGTATGGCATACTTGGTAGAATTCAGGCTGTGAAGGAAAGGAGAAAAAAAATTAGTCAGTGGTGCATACACTTTATTTTAACAATATTAACATTTATGTAGCAAATGGGAAAATGGGAAATTAATATTACATCACACATGGTTAAACACCAGGGCAAACAATGTATTTTGCCACAAAACTAAAAGGCACTATTAAACAATTCACACAAAGCTGTAATTCAGCTTTCATTTGCTCTTTCAAATCTCTAAAATCTAAAACTTCAAAGGGGGTGGGGAGGGTATATTTGCTACCTGAGGCCTATCAGAAATCTCCCAACTGCATTTAATATAAAGTGAAGGAGAGATGAGAACTCTTAAAAGCACAGCTAGAATGACTAAAACACGTTTAGCTTTACAGCTAACTTACCGTGGAAGCCAGCATTGATCCTCCAAACCAAACAGCGTATCTCTGCATATGGTGTGTAATGACTTGTACATCAATAGGCTTAGGCTATAAAAGGGAGAGGAAGAAAAAAACCAGAACAAAACAACACATTAAAAGTTACTTTTGCTGGTAAAACTTATCTTTTTTTAAAGGAGTGTATATTCTGAGCTTACTTTTCACAAATTAGTATTTTCTTAAATGCTGGGTATGTAAATTTACAATTATACCATCAGATTTTCTCTTGTACAACCCAGACTAAGAACTAGCTCTTGCTTATAAATCGCCAGTTACCTACTTTATCAGACATTATAAAGATACTTGCATTCCCACCAATTTTCTCCCAAGAGCTCCATGCACTACAGTGTTCCTCTCCAACTATCCACATTCTATTTTCTGCTGAATTCCTGAGGGACCATTTATTTATGCAGTTGTAAGAACAGATCCATACTACTTACCCTTTTCAACTTTAGAAAGTTAATTTTTAAGTTTCATGTCATTATTTTAACAAAGCATTAGTTGCAGACTGATTTAAAGCTTATCTAGGACCAACAGAGTCGCAGTCATGCTTTTCAAAACTACAACACTCACTCCCGTTAGCTCATTTCCATCCTACCCACAAGTCTTAATTCCTTACTTGTGCTTATCACAAACAGCAGCGTACATAACAGTTTCAGAAAGAAATCATTTCTTTGTCCCAGTACAACCTGCTGAAATCGGAACAATTCAAAACAGTATCTAAAAATTATCTATAATACATTTGCAAAATTCAAGCCAGTGACTACATACAATGCCCAGTACTTTGAAGAAGGAATTGCATCAGATTTCCTTATTCATACCCCACTTCCTTAGTAAGTGGTAAGTCTAGTAAGGAGAGCTGAGAATAAACTTAGTTACTTGAACCAGAGACCTGTATGGAACTGAAATTTCAGAGTTGTCTACATGGCATATTATGAAGCTATGTTAGGGGTTTTAAGGATTGTTTGAGCTCATCTAGCTAGATTACTACTGAAAAATAAGTGAGGAAAATCACTTCAATCTTCCCTTAGAAAGAAGAAACACATAGTTTTTATCTTTGCTGATATCTTTCATGTATGCAGAGTCAACAGAAAAAATGCAAAAGTTAGATCAGAGGTCAAAAGTAGAAACAACATAAATTAAGGATTATGCAGTTTAGTGAAAATGTGGGTAATCATAGGATAGGATCATAGGATAATTTAGGTGGGAAGGGGTCTCAGAATGTCTCTAGTTCAGCTTCCTGCTCAAAGCAGAGTCAGCTATGAGGTCAGAGGGAGTTATTCAAGCTGAATCTCAAAAACCTCCAAGGACAGAGGCTGCACAATCTCTCTGGGCAACCTTTCCAATGCCTGATTATCCTCAGGAAAAAATCTTCCCTTTTATCCAAGCTGAGCTACTTATGTTTCAATTCATTTCTGTTGTCTTTCACGCACCCACCACTCAGCAATGTCAAGGGCCTGGTCCTACTTTCTCAATCACCTTCCCACATGCACTGAGGGGTGCTATTAGGACTCCCAAAGCTGCCTCTTCTCTAAACAAGCCAGTTCCCTCAGCCTTTCTCCACAGGACAAGTGCTCGAGGTCCTCTGACTGCCCTGGTGGCTCAACAATGAGCTTGCTCCATCTCTCTTTAAGTTCAAAAGGTTGAGGACAATGATTTGCAACTAATCAATAAGGACTAAGCACAAGAAAAGCTGAGGAATGATCAACTACCTTTATGTAACAGGCATTAAGTCCCATCCTTTCATTAGGTGAGACTGATTCAGTTCCATAATAATGTGCAGGCAGTACAAGTGCCTACCAGGGGAACTAGGACTGTAGCTTCCTACAGAGAAAGGATTATATAAATATTTTCCAATACCAGTCTACATTTCTCTACAATGTATGAATCTCTGAAAAGGTTCTACAAGAACTTTTAATTTAAACAAAGGCATTTCAACAAACAAGAATGTAATTGTAATATGTTATTTTTGGATTTTCCAGGTAACAAGGGAGAGAAAGATGCTTGTTAAATGCATTAGCTGCAAGAACCAACCTTCAGTCTGCCACCACTAAGTTCTTCACTAAGTTTCAGTCTGGCATCAACAGTCCTTTTCAAGTCTCGCTGTAAACGGCGACCAAAGTCCCTGAACATGGTTGAGCCTCCAGAGAGGACAATATTCTGTTGTGAGTAATAAAAAATTATTAACTGCTTTTGAAAATGTAAGTCTCCAACTTCATCCAGTTCTTAAATTCAAAATATCTAATATAGTTTTTAAAATTACAATTAACATGTATGCTTTTACTTGAAGTTTTCAATTATCTAACACTTAAGCGTGACAGAATATGAATTTACAAAAAGGTTGTCACATTTAAATTGACTATGCCTTAAAATCCATTTATATCTTAGTACATCTCACTTCTTTTGCTCAGATTTCTGTTCCACTTACTTCTTTTTTTCTTTTAAATAACAGTTCAAGTAATGAAAGCACATTCTGAAAAGGTGGAAGTGAACAACATAAAACCATCTGCATACTGGATTCATTTCTAGACAAATGGTTAACTTTGTTGTTGGGAGTTTGGGTTTTGGCCCATTTTGTTAGTTTCAAATAGTTTCAAATACTTATTTCAACATAAAGCACAATCCTTCTAAAGTAAGTATTAAAAAAAATCATTATAGCTACTGACCTTATACAGAGGACGTCTAACATCAATGGGACAATTCTGAATAACTTCATCTACTACTTCTGAGATGGGTTGTGTAAAGTCAGGATTAGCAAACTACAATCAAGAATAAAAACAGACAAATCAACATGTAGGACCACATATTGCAAATGAAAGGGGAGTAAAAAGGGAAAAGAAAGAACTATCCTATTTTACTAGATATGTCACGAAAACTAATAATGGAAGCAGTTATGTTAGCTATTTTTGCTGCCATTTATAAAAAGTCTGAAAGAGTAACAACATCTAAGGTATCTATTTTGCCAGCTATTCTCTTAAGATAGTTTTTGTTAACCATAACAAGTCAAAGAACACAGGTCCTTCTCAGACGCTGAGCACCAGAGCAAAACAGTGTAACATGAAAAAAGCTGCAACGGGAGAATGTAGAGGGGGATTCAGTGGGGAATAAATAAATAAATAAAATAAAGGCTTTATTCCCATTTAATTTTTTCCCAACATTGGAAGAGAGACTGGGGGTATAAAGGCAAGATGACAGAGTATTTAGAAACTTGACTTTTCAACAGACAGGTAAGGAAACGGGGGACAATTTGGTGAGACCTGGAAATTCTATTAAAAATCACAAGAAGAAAATACGGGCTTAGTAATCCATTTATTTAAGAGTTTCAAACATAGTGCTTTTTTTAGATATCAACCTGAATCTGTATAAAGATTACTTGCAATCAAGAATCAAAACCACGCTGACTTACAATAATAGCTGATATCTATTCACAAATAAGGAGAAATATAAGTCAAAATAACTACTTCTTTAAAAGTTTGCAAATACTATTTATATGCTATAATCTGAAATGCGCCTAAAACAAATAGCACAGACAATTCCAATCAACTTACCTCAGGATGGAAGAAAATCTCTGGCCCCAGAAATCTCTCATAGCCAACATCAATGGTAAATTCTTTCTTTGAGATAGCATTAATTCCAGTATACTGTTTAATCCACTTTGTACCATCTGTGTCATACTTGTTAAATTCTTTTACTAAGTCAGGGCAAACGTAACTAAAGCGTTCCTGAAAATGGAATATGTACAGTTAGAAATATCTTCTTATGTACAGCAGAGAAGATGGTGTGAACTTAAAGTGTAGTAATTTAAGCCTTTAAGAATAAGAATTTTAAATTGGCAAATACAGAACAGGCCTCAAAACCAGCTGAACTGACATTTACTGTATACAGTTAGATAATGGCTCTGCTATTACAAATCATTTCTGTGCAGCACTGAAAGCACTACATCTTGCTGAGCTAAATTACTTTTCATCTATTTTTCCTCTAAACTTCCACGATGGTGAGAAATGAGTTCTAAAGTACATTGAAAAATTGCCATAGAAACACGTTTAAGTGTACTTTAAGCTGAATGTCTTTCAGAATAGCTTTGTAGTACAAAAAAAAAGAACGTACCAACATTCAGAAAGAATAAAAGAGTAATTAGAGCTTTTAACATTACACATCCCACTAAGAACATTTCCTACTGAATATTACAATAATAATAATAATAAGGGAGGGGAGGAGAAAGAGGAGACCACAAGTAAAGAGTGAAATTCTAGGCCAAATTGAGAATAACCCAACAGCATACCTTAAATTTAAGGTATTTCATATTATTATACTATTTAGAGATTTTTATATTATTCAGAAACAGAGCACCATTACCTGGAAGGACAATGATTTTAAGGTATTACTGTATTTTAAAAATAGATAGCAAGCTCTGATCTAAAATTAACATTGGCAACGTTCACGTTACCTTCACTGCTTTAGCTGTTTCCAAGGATTGCTCAGGAGGAATTCCTACTTCTCGCTCCCTCAGCAGCTGCTGAATGAAGTATGTTATATCTCGCCCAGCAATTGGAATGTGTTTGATACAGCTGCCAATCACGTATCCTTCAGCCTGTAAATAAAATTAATTGGGAGAAAGACATTGACAAGAACTCCTTTCAACAAAGCTTAGGAGGGAGGGAGAGAGAAAGAGGCGGGAGTCTAAACTCCTATTTACTACCTGTGATTGTGAGAATGAAGCCCTTTAGGATTGGTTCATTTAATTATCAAAAATCCAATTCTTCAGTAGCCTTATTTTACTTGTTAAAGTGTTTCAGTTTGCATTGGTTCGTAATTCTTACAAAGTCAGGAGGAACAGAAAGGTCACTAGTATGTAAGGCAGACAAATAGCTATACTCACTATTCCTTGTCCTTTATTTTCTCTTCAAAATGAGGTTACTCTTACCAAAAAGGTCAAGGAACCTTGTATCATGAAATATTATTTTAGAATAAATGATGTGGCTCTGCAGTCACAGCCACTGATGTGAGACGTTACAATCCACATGAACCAAAATTAATTTTCTGAAAGCAGGGAGAAAATGCATCATTTCAGCACATTAATTGAGACAGCTTAGAACATCAGACTGGCCCATACTCATCCATCAGTCTACCCTTTTAAGTCACACTCGTCCTGGGGGCCAGTAAGAGGGCATTACAAATATCTGGTCTGAACACAGAAACCGAAAGTGTTTGACACTAGCTTTCATCCTCACCAGACCTGCTACATCCAAAAAGACAAACATAGGTATGACACTAATATAAAATGCTTAAAATTTCCTATACACAACTTACACTCATATAAAATGTTCTTTCTAATACAGGAAAGAATAAAGCCATAAAAAACATACCACTATTGTTAGCTTTACCACAGAGAGAAGTGTTTGTTAATTCCCCTAGCTATTTTATTACAAAAGTGGTACACTATTGCTGTCAATTTGTTCAACTTGTTTAAAAATTGCAGAACTCAAGTGAATGTCAATCTAAAGAGGAGCTTAACGCTTCAAGTCATATAGAATACCTTCTCTTATTTCAATTAAAACCAAATCCACAAATCAGGAAAATTTCAACTGTTTTAAACAGCAATTTGAACTACTAAGTACAATTTTTAAAAAGTTGACCTATAAAAGGTTTGAAATGCCAAGTGTTTCCTATATGTTATTAAAAACATGCCATCTTGGATGAACAGTCTGAACAAAGTTTTATCTACTATATTCCACCAAGATTAATAACAACGTGACAGGATATGTTTGATCACCACCAATGCTACTATTTGGTATAACAAATAATTTTTAAAAATTGATGTTACTGTGGCATGTAGTAAATAATACAAACTATCTGAAGGCAGATGTAGTAGTATTTCTATTTTATATATTAACCGACTGAATTAAACAAAGAAGTTTCCTAACTTTTTGTACTGACTGTTGTAAAAAGCATATTCACCCTTACCAGCCAAACAAACTGGAAATATGATAAAGTAATGCAATTTAATTGATCACTTAACATGGCCTTGGCAAATCGCCTTTTAAGGTAAGTCACTGAAAGGCAGTAGGTCCTGACAAACTCAAGAGTGTAGAGAAATTCTTTGAGAGTTTCTGCACTACAAAATAAACTGAAAAACCACACCCACGATCCTAGAAATTATCTGACATTCTTTAAGATTCCAAGCTATACTTCAGACTGTGTAAGTGTAAACTTCAGAGAAGTTACAGGACAAATTGTTCTCCAGTTAAATAGTTTCTATAGTTTTGATGTATACTTACAACAGGAATAACATGAGTGACACCATCACCACTGTCTATAACTGTGCCAGTCAGTGTTCGTTCACCTACTTGTCTTGACGTCCAAGATGCAGCTAAGGCAAGGACAGCCTTGTAAAAGAACACACAAAAAAACAATCTCAGCACAAGCACTGCATTGCAGATCCCACCTTCCACCACTCCTCCCAACAATACCCAGACTGACATGCTCATGGTAATTTACAGCATGGAAACTCTTAGTAATATTACGTATCTGTACACAACAGCTTACAAAAAAGAGGCTGCATAAATGTATTTTTTGACTCCTGATGCTTTTTTACTTCAAAAAAACATCTTTTTTGCTACTTCATATTGAGAGGGATTAAATTCTTGATCTATTACCATTATTATGATGTGATATGTTGGGTTTTTTTAATTTATTTATGATGCAACAGGTATTACAGTCTACTGCTTAGAGGTCACCTTCTCTACAGGTAACAGAGGAACAGTAACTAGCTAAACAGACCACAAAATCAATGCATATCAAACATCCACTGGTGAAACTGCTAATCAAAAGTACATAAAAGTATTCCAAACACCACTCATACAGTTTTCATAGTGAAATTAGTTTTGGCTCAAGGAGAAATACCGTAGCTCTAACTTTCAACAGCTCTGCCCTTACCTGAACAGCAATATATAGCCCTGGAACATTGAAAGACTCGAACATGATTTCAGCAGTATATTCTCTATTTTCTGGAGTATTTAATGGAGGCTCAGTCTGTGAGGAAAAAAAAAAAAAAAAAAAGTTTTACTTACATTCAAATCAAACATTTCACTTTCAAAAAAAAAAATAATCACTGAGTCCTAAATTTTGAAAGATGAGTCATCCACCAACAGTATCATGTAAAAATAGTAACGTGCAAAGGGCACTTTTGACGTGAAACTGGTGCAATTAAGAAAATCTAGAAACTCCTCTGACAATAACAGAGTTTATGCAAACTGCATTGCAAAAACATGATGATAAGAGTGAAAATAGGAAGTGCAGTAAAAACGTTGTATAATTACTGCTTAAGAATTTACATTGATGGCCCCCTTTGTGGGTTGGTTAGCTCATTACAACTTTTCATTTCACCAGAAGAATCAAGGACTATCAACCTAAAAATGTCAAAGGATATAGTTTAGCACATTTCAAGAATGACAATTATTTTTAAAATTTCTCAGCAATTCATTAAAGAAAAAAGCTGGTTTTCTTCAGAAGGCAATCTCTATAAAACAAGTTGATATGATCAGCTGTAGAAATGTACTCAACTGAGAGAAGCTACCAACAGCACACAATGCACTGTAACAGTATACTATAATTTTAATTAAAATACCAAACATACTTAAATTAAGTCTTTCCTCTAAAAGAGCATTTTGGATACTGCTACAGAATATTTGTGGGGGTCGAGGGGGAGGAATGGGACACCAAAACAACCACTCTTTCATTACATCAACTATATAATAGGAGGGAAAAAAGAGGAGAGAGACAGACTCTTCACAAAAGTGACAGGAAAAGGGGCCATGGAGACAAACGGCAACGTGGGAAATCCTAAGCAGGTATTAGGAGGAAAAACGGTAACATGAGGGTGGTCAAATATTGGAAAAGGGGCCCAGAGTTGTTATGGCATCTTGACCCTTGGAGATACTCAAAGCTTTACTGGACACAGCCTTCAGCAACCAGATCTAATTAGACCTGCTTCGAGCAGACAGTTGCATTAGATGTTAACAAGTGTAACCAACATCTCCAATTCCAAACTTGCTTTGTAAATGTCACACAAAAACAAATTGCCTATTTCAATGGCCGTAAGTAAAATACTGATGCTTCAGAATAACATTGATCTTAATTCAGACCTAATCTGCCCAAAAATGACAATCAATCCTTCTGACAGTGAAAAAAAATGTCACTGTCTAGATACACCATTCAAGTGGCAGCATTGTTAAAACAAGATAATTGCAATTATGTCAAGTCAAAACATGCAGTTACTTTTTTGCCTCAAAAATGTAAACATGATTATTCAATTCAGTGGATAAGTAACAGTGGGGGAAAAAAAAAAAAGGGAGGATGAAGATGCAATTGGGACGGAAATGAAAATAGAAAAAACTTTGCAGTTCAGACATTCTGAAATCTTTAGAAAATTAAAGAACCTGGATGTGGTAAACCAGGTCAGGAAAGTTTCAGGTAACTTATATTTACTTTAGTTTTCAAGATAAGCATATTCAAAACAAAGAATTAATACATAAATCAGCACAAGCATTCTTACTAGCCATATGCAATTTTATAAGCACGACATAATTTTACCTACCAAAAGAAAATAATGATCCTCTGGTTCTGCCCTTAGGTACTTAAAGATTACTTGCTCCATAAACCTCTCCATCAAGTCCCAGTCTTCAACTATACCATGGCGGATGGGCCACTGTTGCACAAGAACATCGAAATATAATTGGAAACAAAAGAAAAAGAAAAGGAGGGGGGGAAAAAACCACATACAGTGTTTTCAACTAGAGTAAAAGCTCTGATCTACATACGCAAGAAACCTTGCATTGGGTTCTCCCTATCTCGATCTGACGCCTATTTGAAATTCAGATTCCAATCTGGAATAGCAGAGACGATACACTGCGCTCGTCTCAGCACAACAGAATGGTGGCACTTGGATAAACCAAAGGTCCCCCCTGCCCAGTATCCCGACTCTGACACTGCTGCCAGAAGATGTCACGGAACAGGAAAGAATGATATTTCCTCTTAACGCTCTCCCAGCCTCACTTCACTTCAAAAGAAATACACATTCACATGCTTTTCTGCAAATTCCCACAGGCTTCTGAAGGTCAACAAAACTAATACCAAACTTTATTTTCCATTAAAACAGAGTTAGTGAGAAAATAAGATTAAAATTAACCAAAAAGCATTCATAAGCAGCTGTTTACTGTATAGCTGATGCTTTCTGAAGAGTATTGGAAAAAATATTTTAAACATTTCTCTCAATACCTTGGTTGCATAAGTTGGTTTTTCTATTGCTTCATCCCCGATAAAGAAGTCTAAATCATCAACACCTTTCAAAACCCTCCTTTGTGCTTGATCAACCACTTTCGCGGATTCTTTGATAGCAATACCTTTAACAGAGAACACAATAATGTAGATCATATATCCTGCTTTAAAAATAAAAGAAAAGCCCAATATTCAAGAATAGAAACACAATGTAATTGTATTCATCCTTTGCTTCAGGTATAAGCACAGAAAAGTTAAATAAAACAGATAATGAATTCTAATCATAGGTAAATATAATTAGGATTTATAAAGTAACACAATATAGATCTAAATAAACATTTAATTCTTAGACACTTGACATTCAGAGAGATAAAACATTAAAAAAAAAGCACTAAAGGTATCCCTACAGATCTCATTTTAGTCAATAAGTGTGCTAATTTTCTGAACAATTCTCTAATAATAATAATAAAATGAACAGAGTTGTAGAAGTTGTATAAAAAGCAAGAAAGAAAATATGCTGCCATTATACAAACGGACGTTTTACTTCACTTGCACCGATTTGATTTCTGGACATATTATGAAAATGAGACACGGCACATAAAAGGGACTGAACAGCAGCTAAATAAGAAGAAAACACGTAGAAAAGAAAGCAGGAAGGAAGAAGTAGGAGAAAATATAAGGGACAGAAAGAAAACTGGATATAAAAGAAGTATTTTTAAAAGGATAGACATTTGTATGGCCACGTGATGCATCTTTGGATGCTTTAAAACAGATTTTCACAAGTCTATGTTTATTTTCTTCTTTTAAATCCTACTTCTATCTTATCGTTAAGAACAGGATGGAGAATTTCATTTAGGAAAGACTATAAATCTCTCCTTCACGTCAAGGAATAACTGGCAAAAGTTAAGAGCTTGTATCTTGGCAATTTCCTCTTTCCAGGATAATTACTCATCATAAATAAAGTTTTTATCAGAAAAAATACTAGCTCAGGCTAAACATGGGATCCTGGAAAGATGGAGCAGTGATTAGATACCACAGGAACACAGATGTTCCCTTCCCTCATCGTTTGCATCAGCCTTCTGGCTAACAGAGTTGCAGTGCCAGCAATACCTGCTGTATTGTTTCAAGTCTTACTCATATTGCCTTTAAAGACAATCCTTTACACAAATGAGGAAATTCATATATGTAAGAAACATTACTACCAGCCTCAATTATTCCAAGGTCATGATCCAAAAAGGCAGAATTTTGCTAATTTTCACCTTCAGTAAGAAGTTCCATTTGCTCACAACTAAGATTAAGAAAAAAAAACTTATGATAACAGCTTCTGCAGGCTCAATCCCACCAGGCAGCACAGCTACAGGATTTGGAAATCAATAACATTCCAGGGTAAAGCACCGTCAGTTCACTGATGCTCCCCATCCTTCTCTTCCCATAAACAGCAACAAAAGCAGAGCTGCGCAGCCAAAGTTAAATGTTATGAAAGACTGAACAGGATAAAACAGAAGATATTATTTTGAGCTCTTCAGGAAGAAAACTGAATCATCCTGTAACTTCTGTAGCAGCTTACAGGAGAGCAGAGAGGAAGCAAAAGGCTGGAGGAAGCTGAAAGCATGGGGGGTAGATAGGAAGCAGAACCTAAAATAGTGGGGAAGGAGATGTTGCAAGGCCAGCGTTTACTGCAAGTCAAAAGAAGAATCTTGCCAAATATTTTTTAAGCCATCATTACAGAGCTCACACATTTTGGGAAATTTTTCTGTCCAGATGTGTGTTTTCTTCAAGAAGTTTTAAGTAAAATACCATTGCTTGCCACAGGATTACAGAAACCTTCAAGTCAAAGTGGTTTCACCCTGTTACAAGCCTAAAACAAGATGGGAGCTCTCAATATTTTGCTGACATTGAGGCTGGCTTGTTGAGTCCTGGTTTTGAAAGTCAGAAATGAGAAGGAAACAACCTGAATCAAGAACTATATCCCGAAAATACAAACAGGAAAATAAATCTTGCTGAAACCAGAGCTAGGCTACCGCAGTGTCTGAAGATGGGCAGCACTCCAGCGGCATCTCAGAGCATTTGCCTTTGGTTTGCTTGGCACAAGAATTAAGAGTTTTTAGGGAAAAAAAAAAAAAAGGACATACCTGCATCAAATAAACTTTTCCATGTAACCACTACTCAAGTATTATTTTTTTTTTAAAGGTAAAGAAAAGGCCATCTAACATGTAAACTATCATAAATAAATTAATATAGACAACAAATCAAGAGAACTACTGTGTAACGGAAAGAAGTCAACTCTTACTTTAACATACAGCAGGAAAAAAGGATTAAGTGAATAAAAATCAAACAAAATTAATGATCAGCTAAGATTTAAACAGCAGACAGGGAAGAAAGCGGTGAACACAAGTCTCTTCAAAAAATTGGCCCAATATATTATAATTCATTTCACTTTTCAAGCAAGCATTTGTCATCTCTACAGAAGCATATTCAGAATTAAATCAAGAACATCAGAGGAGTGGAAGATAAAAATTTGTTAAGAGTAGGAGTAAATAAGATAAGCAGGAAATTAACAAGGCAGAAGGAATGCTGCTCCAACCTGCTTAACAGCAAACGTTTTTAGAAAATCAAATTGATAACATGCAACCACCACTGCTGGAAGTCAAAGCAGAAACCAAACCATCTTTCCTCTGTCGATATCATTAAGGACATTAAAGACACCAAAGTGCTTTGAAAAGATCCACAGTTTTTTTGTAACATTGTACTTTGAAATTAGGTACTGCTAGACTCTATTTTTGTTGCTCTAATGTGGATTACAGCAGTGCTATTTTATTTCACTTGAGGCAGAGGATTAATGCAAACACATGCAATCTAACTTGGATTACAGTACAAATGAGAAAAATGCTTTTTTCATTAAGAGAATTGCAGTCCAGGATCATCCCAGTTGCAGGAGCATCTAGACTAGAGCACCTTTTTTAAAAAAAAAAACAAAACAAAACCAAACCACACCACACTATCAAAAAGTTGTCAAAAAAATCTAATTTCCCCCCTTTCTCTTTTACTTTAATAGCATCCTTGTTGTATAAATTTATCTGCTTAATGATCTGACAGGTCATTTAACTCCCAGAATTTGTTTAAAGTGTCATGATGTCTCTTCTCCTTTTTTGGAACAAGAAAGTGATTTGAAAATTAAATAAACCAAATCTGAAGATGCAGAAAAAGTATGTAAACTCTATTTATATGAAATTAAATAAAATAATCATATGCCCATCTTTAATTAAAAGACTGCTATGAAGTTTAAGGAACAACGTAAAGTTTTTTTTAATGGTTCGTTAACTTTTTAAAAAATCTAATGTTAGAATTAGTTTTTGCGTGAAAGACTAAACTGTGGAGTGTATTTTATGTACCACTGAGGTAAGTCAAATGAAATTCAACAGGAAAACCAAATGAATGAAGAACTACATATAGAGGAGATTTGAAGGATTCTCTCACTTGTATGAAAACATGATAATTGTTATGTGAAGCATGTTTTCTGGAAAAACTATCAAGTTCTATTTTACAGTGACTACGCTTAAGTATTATTAGTTCCAGCTCTTTTCCTGTTGCATTTACAAGGAAAACTGGGTGTACTAATTATTCCTTTTTAGCAGGATGCAATACGTGATTACTTTGGCACAGATGCACAATGACAAAATGCCAAGTGGTGTAGGAGGTCAAAAGGTGAAGCATTTCTAAAGGAAGCTGATTGAGTTCCACTCTCTAGCGTAGAGCCCTAGCAATTCAAGTGGGAGAAACAGTCAGAAGACAGGGAGTGAATAAGCAATTTTACATGTAAAAAAAAAAATTAAATGTTTTCTTGTTCCATTTAAAAAACATAGTGAATTCAGTAACATAGTTGTAATACTGGAAAATACCTGGGAAGCATAATATTTTAAACCTTAAAAATATTAAAACATCTAATTTTAAAATTATTTTCCTAGTTACAATCAACTAAACTTTAACCTGAGAAGCCCATAATAAGGGAAAAAACTTCTAAAAAGTAAATACAGCCACACTACCGTATTTCAATATGGTTTCAATTTCCAAGATATTAACTTTGAACATTAGTATACCATTTTAATGAATGTATCTTTCTAAAAGGAGCATCCATAGCACAACAGAACACAGCCATGCTGTCACTCTGTGCCATCACTCAAGAAGTCTTTTCAGACTCATTTTTAACTGTTTTTTTTGTTTTTTACATAGCATATTACAGAAACTCTAAGTGTAACCTTCGCATTCATACATAAATAACAAATACTTACATGAAGGAATAATGAACTGGGGCTCAGTATTGCCAGCATATCCAAGCTTTGTATACCTATTGAGGAAAAAAAAAAAGGTTAGGTTATAATATTTAATACCACAATACCAAAGATATCTCCCTTTTTTAATGAACATACCTCTCTTCCCGTATCAAAAACTCACTGACTTTCCTTAAAAACAAACAAAAAACCACCACCAAACAAACAAAGAACTTCTACTTTTTAAAAGGAAAAACAAGGCTCCCTACCACAAATCAAGCAACATGCTAACTTCTATTCTAGTAAAATTTTGCTACAGAACACAAAGTATGTAATTCGATTTACCAACGCTTAGGAGTATAATTTAGAGTCAGAACAGTTCCTTCCTGCTCAGCAGTTGGCATTTCTACAGAAAATCTTCCATACAGTAAGTGTTAATGGTAGAAGTGTTTTTGTAACTGCTAACTATAGGGGAGAAAACTCCCTGGCCCATGGACTGCCAGCTGGGCACGTGGCAGGGCTGCCCATCCTTAGGTACTCCAGGAGCATTTCCCAGGATGTGCTATCGTAGGTGGCAAGTACCAACAGCTGATAATGACAGTGGTAGCAAAAAATTCCATTTAAAAAATGGAAAGCAGTCTTGAAAATGTGTTTAATAAGACTAAGCAAAGCAAGAGGAAAAAAGAACTACACACCTTCACCCACCCCATTTCCAGAATGTGCTATGGATATATACAGCATTTCCATTGTCATGATGTAAGACAACAGAAGAACTTACCAATGCCTTCATGAAAAATAACTATAAAACTCACGGTACCAAAACTTCCCAGCTGCCAGAAGTGTTGTTACAAAGGAGTTAACAGCAGCACAGACAAATCCTAAAACATGCAGACCGAAATGCACACTACATTCAGGAGTTACAGCCCACGCACAGGTTTTTAACAAACACAGACATGACAAAGTTCTCATTTGCGTTACACAGTCAGGCAGCTGCACCAGCTAAATCAGCACCAGCAGCAAAAGCACCAAACGCTCTAGTAGCGCCTCTACAATTTTCAGCACTCCAACATAAACCTGGCAGATCAGAACTAACTTAAACAATTCATAAATTTATGACAATAACCCAGCAAAAGGCCTGGCAGCAAACACAGTGTGAGGCTGGTTTTCCCAGGCTGGAAGACGAGCGCTGCTGCAGGTTTTGCTGCGATGCTACTGATGCAGCGGTTCACAATCTGCTCACGTGGCCGCTAATGCCTACACAATTTCTATTGCTGACATTAATTGAGCACATTAGTGCTGGGCCAAGAGAAACGTATCCTCAAAAGGAAGGTGTATTTCTCTCTAAATAACAAAGCAGTTAGCACAGGACCTCATCTAACACCAAAAACGCTTTGCCAGATAAGTATTTCTAAAGCTGTAAACCGGATTTTGTCTGTAACAGTTGGGAGTAACCATGCAAAAAAAACCCAAAAACAACTCGACTTCATGCTGCTCAACAGGGATGTTTACTGAAAAAGAAAGCTTCACAGGCAAAATAAGATAAATAATGGAAAAAAAAACCTGAATACCAGAAACTCTCACCTCATAAAGAGATCAGCATCGTACATGCCTGAACTCAGGACATGTGACTCAGACTTTGCAAACTCAAGTTACAAGGTTTTTTTTAAATTTTCTTCTTAAATATCTAGTTCCCAAAATAAATCTCAAGTATTCCACAATCTGATGCTTCTATAACCTGTCATGTAGAATAAAATTGTTCGCTGTATCTTTATTGTTTTAAAAGGCTTTTAGTTCCACAAGAAAATTAGTAAGAAAACCAGCAAATATTGACTCACTCCCTCTACCTTCCCCTAAAAATCAGGAACTGTAGCATGTAGATTTTAAAGCTAAATCTACAGAGGAACTTTGGAGCCTGAAGGCTCCATAGACCTGCAACTAGAGCAGAAGTGCTTTAACATGCAAAAAAAAGTTAAAACCATTTTATTATTAAACTCAGTATTTCAAAGAAAACAAAAGCTAAACTGTTGCAGGTAACAGGCTGCCTAGCTGCTTGTGGTGTGGGAGACTGCCCAGCACACACAGCCAGCAGACTGAAAGAAAAACAGTCAAATGAAAGATGCATTTTACATTAAAAGACCGTATTCAGACATAAAATCAGCATATCTAAAAATACTATGGCCTACTCAGCAAGAAGTCTCCTGACTCATTAAAAAGAAATTCCCATTTTTAGGCTTCCAAAACAGGAAAAATTCAAAAAAAAGAAAAAAACCCACATGGCTTCTGGTCTCTGAATATTAAAGTATTATAGCCACAAGTCTCCAACACAAGGCTTCATGTCTTTAGCATACCAAGACCTCCTGTCCACAGCACGAAGGCCACCATCACTTGCCATGGGTCAGGGAAGGGACCTGCTGCCACCTCCTGCATCTCAGACCTGCCCCTGCAGCTCCACGCTCACAGGCACAGCCAGCCAGTCGCAGAATTCCTACTGTGACTGGTACTGTGCAGCTCTGGAGAGCAGTGAGGGCTGCCAGGGGCTGTGGTAATTAATACACACAATACAGAGTAAGCTTGGGTTTTGTAGCTAAATATATATATATATATATATACACATATATATATATATATACACACTCTTGAGTTCAAATGTAGTTTAAAAATATGATAGATGAGACAAAAAGGTAAGTTAAAAAAAAATGAATAAAAGTTGATACAAATCTTCAGTTCTCCAAATGCACAACTTAATATCAGTGTTTTGTTTTTTTTCTAAAATTAACTTTTGCAAAGGTGAGGCTTTATTCAGACTGATCAGATCTATTCTGCCACCGTCACTTTAAGTAAATATTTAAATCACATTAAGAAAAGGATGCCATGGGCAAGCCGGAATTTCACAAGTATACAGTTTCCACAAGCAGTTCATACAGAGCAAAGTGTGTCTGACTAATGTGTGATTCACAGGGGAATGAGGCACACCCTGCCTTCAGAGCAGCAGTCACTGCCACCACTGAAAAAAACCCTGGTATGTAAAGATCTCATAAGGCAGTACCAATACAGGTTCACAGTTTCCCAGTAAATCACAGCTTGTCTTGCTTGCTGCACAGCACTGAAGAGTGGCAGGAGGGACTTCCACAGAGACAGGCAGGCACATGTCATTTAATGAGACGTGAACTCAGCTTTCCCACACTGAATTTGGGGCACTTGGCAGTAGGAGGGCAAGGCACTGTGCAGAGGAGTTGAAAAGTATAAGCAGGTTTCTATTAAAATCTGTAACAGAGAACTGATTTATAAAATTCCCCAGGTGAAAACCTGAATTCAACCTTGATCATTCAGATGTTTTATTTCTCCACATTCAGCTACCTGAAATGTTTCTGAGGCCTATTAGCTCATTTAATTAGATAAAGATGGGGGAGGGGGGAACAAAGATAGCAAAAAATTTTGTTAGATAATCACGACGTTCAGATTTACTGTAGAAGATAAGCTCTAAAGTTATCCAAAAGCAGCCCACAAAGACTCGATACAGATGTGCATGTAGATACACAGAGAACCATACACACACACAGATACTCCCACACTATCTATCCGTGTACCTACGTACGGTGCTGATATTCCCCAGCGATGTCCCTGCAATGACTTCTCCAAAAGACAACGGGGTCTTGTGTGACAAACAAAAGGTGATTTTTTTTTGTAGGGGACATTCATACCACAAATGGGGTGGGGGTAGCAACTAATGAAGGCACCTTCTAAGTCAACTCTACTAATCCACATTTCACCTACCAATGGAGAAGTATCTCTAGAGTCACACCCACCTCAAACTCACACCCTGAAACTGCAAAGTAGCTCTGGACTGATCTGCCCAAGAGATCTCTGGCAGGACAGCCAAAAGGCTCTCCACAATGTTCTCAACTGCACTAATGGGATTTCTTACCTGTGCTCTCTCATCTAGAACAGATGTTTCTGAGGGTATGACATAAAAGCAATGTTACTTGAAGGTTACTCACGTATTAGTCGTGCAGACCATTTTGTAGCCAAAAGGAAACAGCACTTAGGGTAAGAACATCTAACAAGAACGTCATTAACAGAACCTTTGCCTGCAAATCACAAACCATGACCATGTGCCTTTGCTCCACTTCTTTCCTGTCCACAACAAATGTCATTCAGTATATATTCTCCCAAGTTATACACCCTAGCTCTAGCACAATGGCGAATGGTGAGGAACAGGGGGACAACTGCTTCATGGGCAATGCATTTGTTTAGCTCTTCTGAGAGGTACAGAAATGGGGCAGCCCAACACGAGCTGTATCCTTGGCATTTTGCTGACAGCTCCACACAAAGACACGAGTTAGCCAAGCACAAGCAGAGAAGAGCACTAGAGGACAATCATCACCTGATCTTCAACTTCTGTAGAGCAAACCCAGGTTACAACCTACCCCTCAGCTCCTCCTGATGACCTGGACTAAACATAATTTCATGCATAGGAAACTGAGGGGGTTTTGTTGGGGTTTTGGGTGGTTTGTTTGGTTTTTTTTTTTAATGCACACACAAACAGGAGTAAGATGTACCTCCAACACTGGCACCATTGGAAAGATGCATTGCAACTTAAAAAACAAACAAACAAGAACCACATTTCTGTACAGAGACAGGAGTAATGGGAGTGGGAGTAACAAACCTGAAACTGCCTAGAAAGAAAGCCAGGACCAGGCTGAAATCAAAATGCTCTTTCCTGTTTACCATTAAGGTGCATACAGTCAGAAAAACAAGTATCTATCCATAAGGATATCTTTTCCAGGGGGCTTTTTTAGGTGTTTTTCTTCATCAAATTGCTCTCTCTTCATGATGGTTCTGAATTACTGCCCACCATTTGAGCCACAGCAACCCTTCTGTGCAAGCCCTCACTCAAAATGCAACACATTCATGGCCTTATATCTTACCCTGCAGATGCAATGGGCTTCCCAATTACAGTCATCTGTAAGCATCTGTGTTTGCCTGTGTGTGCAAGTCCTAAAATTCTGCTCTAGTGTATACCACAGCCTGTGCACCAAGCCCAGCAAGGCTTCCTGAACTACCTTAAGCTTTCTTTAACACACCTCTGCAAAGTCCTGTGCAGAACCAGTCCAAGGGGTCATGCTCCAAGCAAGTCTACCATTCAGGGATGGAATTAGGCTTTACACAAAGTTAAACTGCATTTATTCTTAAAAGTAAGCTGATACTGCCTTTTTGCAAGGCACACACTAGCCCAGGCAGCAAGAGATCTGCACTCCATATCTTCTACCATCCAAATGGGTTTAGAACCAATTTCCCATAAGAGCCTCTTGCCATTGGCTTCTAAACTCTTCTAAAGCAGACAGGCGTGGATGTGGATACCTTACAGACATGCTACGTACTGCTTCCTGGAAGAAACTTCAAGTTTTCCAAATGATATTGTGCCAGTGGGAGTAAAAAAATTATCACCACATGTTAACAGCCGCACACAACAGTATATTTGCCATTTAGAAGAAACTCTAACAGATGAGTGGTTTAAAAAAAGTAATCCCTGCTAATTTCTGAACACAATACTGACACCAGAGCCCAGGTGCTTCAGGTCTGAGAATCTTTAGTTGATTAAACTATACAGTTTGAAATCAGATGCCCACGACCTGGAAATGTTAAATGCCTTCAGGCACTTCTGCGATTCCCCCTTACACACTGGCATCTCCAAATCCTGTGCTGAGCAGCCAAATGCACCAACCTGGATTTCACTCCACAGCTTTCTGAAGCTCCTGTGTGGGTCTAACCCAGAGAATTCAACTGAGTAAAAGGCTGCATGGGGCCGTGTCTTTGGATCTACCAAGAGCAAAGGGAAACTCCGAGAGCAGACAGGGCCTCAATTATGTAAAACAAAGAACAGTGAAGAATCTTATGAAGTCTGTTGCCTTTGCACATGAATTGTCTTCATTAGCATGGTCTGCAAATCATCTTAAATCCAATCTCATAACCTCACTTGTCTTAAGACACCACAGTAGTAAATTCTCCACATTTACTACTTGAGCAGAAGCAAGGACCCTTATATTTGTACATGAATCTGCTTGCTAAAATAAACTTAATTTATGCAGATGTTTTCCATCATAGCTTGACACTTTGCTGCATAACAAATTTTACAGAGAAACAGTTAAAATGCTTGCATAAAAGAGTACTTTAATATTTCAATCTATGAAATTTCAAGCATTACTTACATCTTTAATTTCCTATTAAGTAAATATCATTATAAACAGCTCAAGATAAAAGATACAAAACCAAGAAAGGTTATTTTACAATTTCACAGTTTCATAGTTTCACAGCAGGCCACTGTATGAAGCCATGCAACACAGGGCAGATGCAAATTGCATTTGCTGAAGCACGTAAATTCTTTGTTGCAGGTGTGCATACAGCAGCAAAATTCATTGCTGGCTAAGCTACCTTAACTCTAGGAAAATTGTAATCAAGTGAGCAGGTTGTAGAAGGCACTACAGAAAAGCTCAGAAAGTGGGGAGATTCTAAGCAGGACACACATGTGGTAATATATCCAAAAGGGCAGGAAATAAATCAAATGGCAAAAATTCCAACTTTTTAAACAGAATGGAAAGGGATTCTGCTTTTCAACCCCCAGCTTCTTACGGATGGTCTGCCCATCAAAGACTTCATCAAAAAGGGCTTAACATCCTTTCCTGTTTTAACTGGAGAAATTCTACATGGACAGAATTTGTAAGATAGATGCAGTGTTTTTACTGTCTGATGTCTTCTGATAACAAAGCTGCTTTAAGAAGAAGTGGAAAACTTCTCAAACATGGATGAGGCCCTCGTCTTCACACATAGAGCCTCACGTTACTGAAAAGTCTGAACAAGCCTTTATGTTTTCATTTGTTGATTTTCTTCTATCATCCTTCTTGCCCACAAGATGAGACTGAAAAGCCTGGGGAGTATTTACTTTTCAAATTGCCATAAAGAGAAATAATGAGAAAATGATGGTGAAAGAGGAAAGCCATCCTGCTCCTTTAATAAAGGTCCCAGCTCTAGCACCAGGTACAAACTGGTTAAGCAGCAGCAGATCAGAAGTCCCTGAAGGAACTGATTATATTAGGAAAATGGGACTTGTATTAATAAATTAGTTTACCATCTCTTTTCAAACGTCCTTGATAAAACACAAGATAGCAAGAGAGTTTGAAATGAGTAATGTCTTTCATATTTTTGTATCTTTAGCTAATATATTATCTTTTACACATCAATAGTTGGCATTTTTAAATAGCAACTGCTCCTGACAAGTTTTAAAACACTTCTTGATCAATAAAGTTTTAAACAATCAATAGTGAAAGCCAAAGAATTAGCTCTACAAATGGAAAAATATTAGAAGTGCTCTCAAAGACACATCAAAGGACGGTAAAAGGGGCTATTTCAACGAAATATGGGACCCCTAGACACCAGAGATGTTACAAACCTGGCAGTCTGCAACTTTGGCCATAGAATTAACTGCATTACTGTGTATCTGAAACTATTTTCTTACAATATATCCGCTGAAAAGTATCAGTCCACTCAAACAAGAACTTTCACCTTGACAACAAATACTTCTTCACCACATAGTGTAACTGTCACAGTAAAACAAACCGTAAGCAGACTGAAGTGGTGTGCAATTTAAAAAGTGAGCTCAAAGGCAGCTTGAAAAAGAAATGCTTCTAAGAAACATTTATTTTCCAAATAGGGAAAAAAAAAAACCCTCTAAAAAAGGTTAACTTATCTTTCAAAGTATCTATATTTTTGTCTAGAATATTTATCCAGTGCTGCTTTTTATCAGCAGCTGCATCTACAATTCAAAGCACAGACATTACCATAATGCCTGCTAGTAAAATTCAGCCAAAATGGGTAGTACAAATGGCAGTCAGGGCCACAAACAGCCAGACCAGAACCCTCCAAGTGCGTGACCAAGAGGAACACGGAGGCCAGAGCAGCCTGTGCTACACGGCACCACACTAAGTGCACATGCACTGCAGTAAGAGTCCCCAAGTGACAGCTTTTACATTAGTCTGGAGACCAGAGGAAGTGACCACATTGTGCATTTTACCAATTTTACTGATATTGCAATGGAGTAGAAGAGAATCTACTTTCAAATTTGCTTTATGTTTACTTGCATCAGAACTTTTAAAAAAATAAACAACAAGATTGATAACTTGACTCTGGAAAAGTTCTCTTCTCCCAAAAGTAAACAGGAAGATAAAATGCATTTATTACCAAAAGACTCTAGTTTAAGATTGAGTCATGAAAAGTGTATTTTAAAACCAGACCATATTTTAAGTGTTTAAGCCTAATGAAACTCAAGTTTGGGCATTCTGATGATACCACCATCTAAATTCGTAATCCTAGTCGATTTTATTTATATTTGTAAAATCCATTTCAAACATTTAATGCTGACATGTACTTTAAGACAGAAAATAAAGTTAGCTTTCCTTTGACTACATTTTCCTCAAAGTAAGAAGAGCAAACGGCTTTGGATATTATCTTTGTATAATGAAAGTAGTTTGTGTTGGCAAAAGCAGAATGCTCTCTTTTTACTTACTGCTTCCTCTGAGACTTCTAGACTAATTCATTTTAACAAGTGTCTTAACAGTGCCCCTGTGTTACACCGCACCCACACAATACTAACCTATACTCTAGGTTTTTTAATAAATTTATATTTAATTTTTATGCAAGTTTTCCGGGCATTTTCTACAGCCTGACTACTCCACGTGGTATTTCCAAGTAATGAGGAAAGAATGCACAACAGGTTTGGAAGTCTGCATGATTAATTACTTATTAGTATGAATTACTTACTATGAGGAAGAGATTGATTTGGTAACCTTCAACATCATTTGCCCAAAATAAGCTGAACATTGCACAAACATTTATCAGGAAGAAAAAAACAAAGATAATAGTTTAACCCTACAGACTTTTCAACAGCTAAAACAAAGAGGGATCAATTGTATCAGCAAATACATCATTTCCAAGTAAATAAAATCTTGCACTTGAAGAAATTAAACAGGCAAAATCCAAGTCATATGATGCAGAAAGTCATGGCTGATATAAACCTGACCTGGAAGTTTTTCCAAACAAATGCAGTAGTGGCCAAAACTGTAAAGTTATTCTACAGTAAAATAAATTAAGCATTTGAGCTTACTATTTGCACAATTTCAGCACTTGAGAGCTCCAGCTTTGAACCAACAGCTCGTATGCTATGGCCCCAATCACAGCAAGCTGAGCAGAAGGGAAGATGAAACCAAAGAGACAGATGGAGCACGGACAGGAGAGGAGGAGCACACAGCAAGCACTGCGGGAGACTCTCGGCACACTTCCAGTCTGCCCAGTACACTGGTTACCACTTCAGCAGGTAACCAAATGTTTTCCATCAAGAATAGGCTTGCATTAAAACACCAGTTTACATACTGGTCATGTTACACTGTGCTAGTTCTAATAAAAGACGGTTTCCAACTAGAAACAGTTGTTTTGTAGAAAAAAAAAATACCCCACTAAGCTGTGGACAAAAACATACCACTGAATTTTGTTTAATATAAAAAGCAAGTGTCATTTAGTAACATCACAGAGGTTCTGAAGTCTGACTGCAAGTATGCAAGCAGTTGGATTGTGAAAGCTCTTGCAGATGATAAACAGTACGATAAATCCAAGGCGAGTCATGACAAACAAAATGCTAAAACTGAAAAAACAGATAAGTAAGAGATACTATATCAACTACAGAATGAAAATTTTGATTCATTCATTGATAGCAGGGTACAATCAAAATAAAGTAGCAACAGACAACCTCCTGTCTGCATCTTGCTCTCTACAGACAGAGCATGCCAAAACACATCCTGTACACAGCTGCAAACACTTGCAATGACCACAAGAGAATAATAAAGAGAAAAAGGAAACCTCAGAGGGGGAAAAAAAAATTTAAAAATTCTAAATTTATCTAGAGTTTTTCCACGTCTAGTCTTAAAAATGCAAACTCATGATCAAAACAAAAAGAAAAAAAGTGGGATTACGTTATACCCTACATTAAGTCGGTGGATGAAATTATGACTTTTTCAATTTTGGATAGAATCCTCCTTGACAACTGGTTTTTAAAAAGTAAATAAATAAATAAAAGCCCCAAACAATATATCAGCACTAGCACTTGGAAAGGACAGAGGCTTCATTTTGATGGTTAAAATAATCCTGTTATGGACACTAACAAGTTTGGAATCAAATTGGTATTTTTAAGCATCTACCGAAGGACGATTTTTGTTAAGATTAGTACACCTAAATATATTTTAGTTCAGTGACTAAAACAAACCAAAAAATAAAAATTAAAGCAATAAAGATTCCTTTTCCTAAGGAGAGCAGAAAAGAACTCATGAATTTCAATGAAGTTTCATTGAAAGTCACACTTTTAGTTCTTTTACATTCAAATTTAATGTTTTCTCCTTAAAGTCTTTAAATGAAGAATGTTTGTCCAAAATTTAAGCAAAAAAAAAAAAAAAAAAAAAAAGTGTTTGAAATTGTCAAAGCCTATATGCTTTTCTTAAAGGAAGCTTGTAATGATGACATTAAATGTTGAAACATTGTGTTGAAACTCTTAAATTGCATGAACTAAAAGACCAACTGCAAAGTTTCTTACATATAAAATAATACAGAGGATGGATTACTACTCAGGACCCTGTATACTGCTTCTGAACTCTTATAAACTGTATTTTCAACTAATGTAGATGAGCAATTGCACATCACTCTCATGCAATCAAGGTACTTTCTGGGAAGAACGTTCAAGCCAGATAAACAATGACCAAGAAACAAGAAGGGAACCTGCCCTGTCCCACCCACAGCCCTGCCCTCCCCCAAACCTCTCCTCACTGCCAGGGCCGTGCCGTGGTCTCAGTCTCTGTGCAAGCTTCCCACAAACACTCAAGTATGAGCTCTGCTCTACTCACAAGGCGGCTCATTTATCATTAACTTTACAGATTCAACCCATGGGCACAAGCGGGTTTGTCTTCTACTCTGAAATATTGACGCCCCCTCCTCCTTTATATAATTATTTATTTATATTTTTCTATCTCTGTATCTGAAGCGTAAGTGGGACACAGGAAAAGAAAAAAGAGAAACAGAAGGACTGGAAGCTGCTGTGCATCTTGGATGGCTTCTGATGTGCATTCAAATAAGATATAAGCTGATTCCTATCATGGAATTCCAAAATATGTATGTGTGTATAGGAATATATATATATATTCCTAACTGAATTCCTATGATTCCTAATTACATTGTACGCTCTGTACATTTAGTGTTACAACATGGACTGTGACTGTATTACAATAATTTAAGAGACACCACAGGTCATCATGGGCCTTCAGAAACTATTTGTGGATATTAAAAAAAAATAACCACAACTCTCCAGCTAGCACAACTCCTTTTTCCATGTCAAGGATGAAGTATTTCCCCTTCCCTCCCTAACCACTTCAGCTACTGGCAAGTAAAAGAAACTCTAAAAATCCTAGAAGATTATTTTTTCCATATTCCATTAAGGAATTGTTTTGGTCATGATTTCCACACTGAAAAATTACTTCTGGGATGACACAACTAAGAGAAAATTCATCCCAAAAGAGAACATCTTAATGAAGACTGGAAACCATGAAAGGTCATGACAAGATATCCATCTGAAATATTAACTGCAAGAACATCACAGTACTGAAATATTTATACTAAATAGAAGTTATTTGAAAAAATCTGTGGAAATAACCATAAATTTTATAATCTGTGCAATGTTAGGAAAGAAAATTCATTTCAAGGTCCAGGATAAGATACTAAAAAAGTTGCAGAGCAAATAAAATAAAGGCTGTTACTTCCTCTTACCTTGTTTTTATTTCTCATTGGATTTCTCATCTCGCGTATCGCTGCTGTCTATTGAAGATTATTAGTTTTTCATGGATCTTGTATTCAATTATTTACACTACCAGTTCAAAACCCAGAAGAGAAACAGAACAATGTAATCTTGTCATAACTTCTCACATCAGAGGACACTCAACCCATAAATACTTTGCTCTACTTAAAAGCATGGGATCTGCAGACAAGTACCCCACTGGAAAGCTTGCTCCACTGCGCACACCACCCGAGCACCAGCCAGGATCTTGGATTTTCTGAGGTTTCTTGTGCCCAAGTTTATCCTTCCTTCATTTACAGCAAAACTGGTTATAGAAACTGAACAGCCAAAAAACTCTCAGAGATGTGACTCATTCCAAGGAACAGTTTGCAACTTCACGTCAAGAAAGCTTGGAAATCCTGAGGAGCCTCAATTTTCCAGGCTCGCAGCTCAGAGGGAATCCAGACTGCTGTGAGGTTTCGAGGAACTCTGATGCTCCTAACACAAACAGCAGGGATTTCTCCAGTCAACGCTGAAACCTTTCATTCTCCCCTAATACTCAGGAAAAAAGGAAGAGAAAAACCCAGATACACCCGTTTTTGTAACCTGTGTAAGGGAAGTGAAAGAGGGGCCTAGCTTGGCAAATGAGAGGAGATAAAAGAAAGCAAGATGTGAGACAATAGAGTATTTTTTCACACAATCACATAACCCATTTACTCAACAGAAGGCCAACCAGCATACTGACCCTACTGACAAAAGACTCGGGGGTACATTAGAGAGGCTGGTCACCTGCAACACTCAAGTATTGATTGGTAATGGCTCCACCTGACAGCCACAGAAAAACTGCACACAAGCCTAGAGAAAAGGGAAAGTTTAGGTACAGAAAATAAAAATACTTTTCTTTAAATCACTTTCATTGCTAAAATTAAGTTCTCATTCTGGAACTGCAGTAGGTTACACAGCCACTTACTTTAGCTCAGCTGAAGAGTCATTAATTTGAACACTTGCAATTATCTGCCACCCCAAATGAGCTAATTCAGTGTTATACAAGTTCATACTAAGGAAAAAAAAATGCATTCACACAGAAAGACACAGCTAAAATCTACTTGTCAACCTAATCAAGCTAAATTCTGAAGTGGCGTAGGAAGAGCTTTTAATCATGACTTGCAGGCTATGCTGTGTTTGCCTGTAGAACAGGCAGCAGGAACTATTCAAATACCCAAAAGGCAAAGAGCAAAAGACTGCAGCCTGCTGAGATTAAAATATCAGTAAGAGCCTTTTCCTTGCTTTGGTGTGTTGTTCATATACTTTCTGTAAGTAATTCCATGTTTTGTTTTGCTGATGTATGTAATCCTTAGATACACCAGTAAACCCCGTTCACAGTATTTACCTGTTCTTACTAAGTATCTATTACCTTAAGGTATCAGGTTTGCTTAAGCAAAGAATGCAAATTTCAAGGTAACAAATGTAACACTGGAAGAATTTTTCCTGTACCCATAATCTGATTGCCATGTCACTGACTTCATCCATTTGCCAGCTCCAGCTGTATAACATGTGCATGGATGATCTCTAAAAAGTTTAATTAACCTCTTGGAACCTCAAACAACATGATCTCCTCCCCAACCTCTTCTGTGCTTTGGTCTCCTTATGTTTTGAAAGGGGTTCTTAAAATTTGTCTGATCTGTGCAGGCTGATGTTGAAAAGCACAACTCTGCTACCTTTCTCATCCACCTCTGTTCTCTCAATCTTAACTGGCAAAAATGAACATACACACACACAGAGAAAACCCAAAAAATAGTCAGATCAACAAACTGAACCTGTGGCTACGTGCACAAGACGTACAGAAAGACACCCTTAATACCTCCCCTACATCTGCCCTTTTGCTGATCAAGGTAAATTCTCCTTGGACTGTAAATTAATTATCATCCCCTCCCTCTAAAAAAACCCTAGTCGCTGGATAACTTGTGCACTTCTTTAAAGACTTGCCTGCTCCAAAAAAGGCAGTTCCTTTCAACCTTTCTGCTTTGGTTGTATTTTCAAAACCTCTTTCTTTTCCTGTTTTCAGGGGCTATCTTTAATCTGTCTGCTTTCTTTTCTTTTGGTAGACAAGAGAGCACCCTAGGTGAGAGCTCAACTGATCCACACAGAGTGCAAGGGCAATACAATTTATGTGTCATGTTCTCTCTTATACATAGAAAATGAAATGGGCTGGGAGGGCTGCACCAATTGGAAAACAAAACAAAAACCACAAGCATGACAGTGCTATCACATCGCACTGCACCACTACCCACCTGTTCCTTATTATCTCAAGTATTAGATTTTTCCTCTGTAAATTCACCACTTTATACCTTTGTCTACCCAAATTAATAAATTCCAACAACCCCAAAGCTCTGTAACGTTTCCAACACTATAAATCTATGCCCATGAAGCAGAACTTCATGAAGAACAAGCTCGGACTACGAAGTGCACCAGAAAGGAAAAGCCTAGAGAGCAGAATAGGTTGGGCTGCATTAAAAAAAAAATACAGGTGCACAATAAGACAGTACCTCAGAGAGGTCTTTGAAGACTAGGGGGGATATAAATAAATAAAACAGAAGCAATACTTGGTGAACATCATACACAAGAACATTACAGAGTACGTCCCATGCACTGAAGTTGATTAATTAAGTACTTACACACAGATCTTCCCCAGGAACGTTTGTTCTTACACTCAGGTCCCTCGCTATACCTCTCACATTAAAAAGACAAAGTTATTTCTTATGCAGCTATACACTGCTGTGTTGCTCCTGCCTGCCATCACTGAAAGTTCTAAGTAAATCTCTCTACTCTAGTGGTCACAACCTATATTTTGCAAACCTATAGAGATGGAATTACTGACTTTAATGGGACTACTTGCAACGTACAAACGCGTGGCATGGGAAAAAGCCTCTAGTGGAATGCAGCTGAGGACATTACAGATCTTTTGTTTTGAAAGATAAACAGTGCATGTAGGCATCATATTAAACTCCTGTATACTTCCATTACGCTCAGCTACGTGCCCTTATTCCCACTGTGACAACCTTCCTTCATCCCACAAAATTCAAGGTTTTAGTTCTTGCTCTAACTACAGGTACGACTCCTTAATACAACTGTTAAAGATACAGATATTATAAACACATATGTCTGCTCTTCTTAAAGACCAATTTATTAATGTCCTACACCAAACAGATTCTCTCAACAGAAATATGAGCATGTCCTTTCAAAAAACAAGTGCCTGGATTTCAAAAGAACATGCCCTTTCAGAGTACTGTAAATATTTCTACCTATACTGCAGTCACTCAGAAATTTATTTTACTGTTTTCAGCAAAAGAGATGAGAAGTGAAACAAAAAGTCTGAATTACAGAATCAGCACGCCATCAGTGCTAGCTGAAGAGGAAGAGCTTTGAAAAGAGACCGGTACTTTCCTTTCCAGTAAAAGCTTGATGCATAATGCCTAACACGAAATATTTCATCTTTAACATCACACCGCAGACGGCAGGTCACAGAGCGGTTTTCGCTTCCTCAGTGCTCTCCAGCAAGCAGCACCACATCACCCTTCCAGATCGGCTTCCTACAGACGCCTCTAAGGGCTTGTTCCCCAAGCCAAAGCCTCCAGGAGCCATGCCACGGCAGAAAAGGGAGTCTGAATCCCCAGGGCCCTCTCCTGAATCACTTTTTATGCTATATATCAGGGGCACCGCATTCTCTTCATCATCTGGTGGCTGCTAAATAAAAAGAAGAGTTTCTAAGACGGATTTGGTTCAGGTTTGACACTGAAAACTGCCTTATAAGGTATAAAAGCCCGAAAGCAGGAAGAGGCTTTGACAAAACTAAGGAAGTTCCTCTGCGCTTGCTCGCTGGAGGGGGAGGGGTTTTCTTCTTCCACAGAGAGAAGTAACACAGAATAAATGACATTATCCACATCGTAAAAAATAAATGCATGGGTAAGAGCCCCCCAGACAGTGCCCGGCCGAGCGGTGACTCC
>NW_010323696.1:0-4911 GCF_000700745.2 Antrostomus carolinensis | reverse complement strand
GAGGGACACCACTCGTCACTGGCCTCCACTCCACTTAAAAACTGTTAAAGAAAAATTAAGGCTCCCTCCTTGTCTGTCCCACTTACCCAGATCTATATGCACTAGTTCTGCTGTTTGTTCGTCTATCAAGATATTCTGAACATGTCTGTCTCCAAGCCCAAGGATGTAGCCAACTGAAACAAAAAGGGAAGTGCTGAAACCATATTTATGTGCCATAAAAACTGGGGAAAATTCAACAAAGAGATGATTATTAGAATCAGTATAACATGTGCAAACAAATTAAAAGTGAGAATATTTCTTCCCCCATGTATACATATTATTCCAGTAAAGAGCAGATGCCATTCCACAAATCCAGAAGGAAAAGGTTAACTGAATGCAATTGCAAAAGGTTATTCTCATACAGATGTGTATTGTTTCGTCTCCTCCACAGACTTCTTGCCTATTTCTCTCTGTAGACAGGTTAAGCAAACAATTTCACAGCTTAAAAAAAAGAAAAAGCAAGTGCATAATAAAATTTGTGGGTTTTATTATAAATATTTTTTAAAAAAACCTTTTAACTCACTATCATGTAATCCAGAAAACAGGACAGGACATAATTCAGTCCATAACCCGGCTGGGGCAGCTCAACAATATGTAAACAGTTCCCAAGTGATTCTTGTCTAAATAGGTTTTAAAAATTTCCAGTGATACAAATTCTAAGATCTTTCATGCAAGCCTATTTCAGCGCTTTACTGCCCTTAAATGTAGGAAACCTCCAAACTACATCTCCCTTGCTGCAATTTACACCTCTTACTGTTTTTCTACCAGCTGATGGACAGGGATAGCAGTAGGATTTCCTACAAAAATCTTTTGTCTGAGTTCTGCTAAACCATAGATTTACTTCATTATTTTTCAGCAAAAAGGAGTGTATAAACAACACATGTCTAAAATAGGATCCACTGCAATGTAGACAATCTCCTATCAAATGTCTTCTAGAGACTCAATATAGAACTGAGTAATTCACAATCCAAGTACATAAGTTTTGTTATTACGACAGAAAAATCAAATGCCAGAGCTTAAATAACCATTTCAGCCACGGCTAATGATGCCAAGGAAGTAAAAGATTTAAGCTTTTCCACTCAGTTAAAACATTTGAGGCTATAGATGAAATGAATAAACGTTAAATTAAAACAACAGAATTAGTTAGGTAGAAACTTTAAAAAAAACCAAGCAGAACCTAAAAATACAGTCCACTCTCTAAAACAAACACAGAATTTCGTTCTATCTTTCGACTGCAGAAAGAGGGGTGGGGAGGAATGAACAAGAAATCTCGATTACAAAAATAATGCTGGTGTTCTTGCTGGCATTTTTTGGCCCCTACTCCCCCCTTTTCTGACACGTGACAAAAGCAGAATAGCCATTACCTCTGAAATGGTATAAACTCTTTGTTTACACAGTCTAAAGAAACACTGATAACAATCCAATATAATACCTATAGAAGATGTAGCCACACTGCGAGTGTACGCCAAGCGTTTTTCAAACCACACAGCTGGATCCAGGAATTTTTCCATGCAGAAATAACGAAACACAGGCTGAAAATTCTCGCAGACTTTCATGAAGATGCTATACTTCTCTTCAGAATGTTTCTTTTGTGCATCCTTTAAACACATAAGAAATGTTTTCCCCATGACTGACTGCTTTGGAAGGACATTACCTCTTCCCTGGAAAGAAATACATTCCTCCTCTGTACCTCCCTACCCTCCATCAAATGCTGTTCTCACTCCTTTCTCTGAGCTGTGAATCAAGGGCTATTTACAGCAAGCATTAATGAACCTATTTATCTGTTTCACTAAGCAATTCTATTTTCATACACAACTCATGGGCTACCTGGAACAAACACACTCCTGTTTCTTTGGTTCACCAGGTGCATGTATACGCACATACAGGTAAATGCATCCTGGTGGCAGACACTTCCCCTTGCGCTCTGTTCCGGTACCTTTGCTTATCTGATGGCTTCACATCACTGCGAGAAAGTCATTCTCACTCACTCACAAGCAAAAGCTGCACAAAGCCAAATTAAACATACTTTTATCCTGTTAATACTACACTGATTTAAAACTAAATTTCTTGCACAGTCATGGCTATATAAAGTAACAGGTAAACCTTCTTGCAATTTTCTAAATGTACAGTGAAGCGGTTTGTAGAACTAAACTGAACTAGAAGTCTGAAGATCTATTAATTCCATGCCACTGGTCATATTCATTATTGCATACTAAAAGTATAATATATAATTCTCCATAAATTCCACCCCCTCAGTAAGGAATATGAGCCAGCAATTTTTTTTTTTTAGTTATTTCAACTCACCATCATTATTTTCTGGCACTGATAACTGGAGTAATCTTTTGGCCTGTATCTCTTGTGAGCTCCCTCTTCAACGTTCACAAGAAACTCCCCAATGGGAGTTGTTCCCGAGCACCACTCCAGAACACCACTTCTCTGAGAAAGGGGAACCACCTGTGAACACAAAACCACTGCTGCATGGGGGAGGCTTATACACACACACAACTATGGACACACATGCTGCAGAGCGTGGGTGCACATTTCTGCTCATTTAAAAAGACAAAAGACCGAACCATACAGCTGACCACAATATATGGTCTAAATATACATGTATCCATCTATAAAATACACTCAAGGCTTTTTCTATCAAATAGATGCAAATTTCTTCCTAGCCCAGAGAACCTTCTACGAGGTACTTCAGTAGTACCTTAATGATTCTACTGAATTTGCATGTTTGCATTGGTACACTGGATGGCATGGGATTGCCAACAGGTTACTACGCTTGAATGGGAGAACACAAGCATTGTGCAAATTGCACACAAAAAGTAAAATCTGGAACAAACACACGGTAGCTGTGTGAACATATCAGGCTTGTCTTAGTCTGCTTCCCCTCCTGGGGACAGCTGCTCACTTCATAACTGGCTGTACTAGTTACCTCAATTGCTGCAGCAGACAGAACTGGGCAGAATGAACAATCTCCTGATCTCAGAGGAATAGCTGCTGCCTCTTTCCTTCGATTTGCTTTTCTTACAAAGTCTCTCCATCTCATAACGCAGCCCCCATTCTCCTTTTCCCTGCTCTCATTCATTTTTACACACATGAAAATCTGAGTCTTCAATGAAAATTAATCAAAAACTGTGACTCTTAACTCCATCTCAGAATTCTTAAAACTACGCTAGCACTTCAGACAAGCTCCTTCAGAGATTCTGGCATGCACATTGGATATTTGTCAAAGACAAGAACTCTTACTTAGAGAGCACTTATCCAGAGGTCACCTTCACAGCTATTACCATAACCCCAAGCACATAAAAAGTAAAGGAGGAGGGGAAAGTTCCTGTTCAAATACATTTTCTGCATTCACAATTAGAATTTATTCCTCTATTCCCAGTTCCAACAAAAACAGTTCTGCAATTCAAATTCTGCATGAACAGACCCTAGATGGGACTTCTGGATTCAATTGTGAGGAACACTGCAAGAATAAAATGAATTCTTAAATAATTAAGGAATACTGCAAAACTAAAATTAATGAGAATTCATAAAAAAACTCTTATGCTCAAGTTTAATGACTAGCAACTTACAATTCAAGGATAGTGCATGACTTAATTCCTTTTCAATTATAAGTTCATATAAAGAATCCTTTGAAGAGTATTTAAATATATATTGGGCATCAGAACTTTTTGGAAAAAATAAATTGGAATAATTATTGTAATTGTAATAATTAAATTGCATTAATTGTTTATTCCATATCTTAAGGAGCAGTGACTATTTTAATAACACATAAATAAACACACTTTTAAATTGTCTTTGGGTTAAAAAGAGGAGAATGGGGAAATATGCTTTATTGGTAGCCTTTATTCCTCTGCTGCAGCAGCTGCTCAGGATTACCTTGTATCTGCGGATAGTTAATTTTCTCTTTCGCGTTTCAGTGTTTTGCTGGAGCAACGTATTGCACATCTGGAAAACCTGCTGCATAACAGCATCTTGTCTCAGGTCATCACGCCCCTTCAGCAAAAACAGAAAAAGCAGTTTCAGAACACTTTTCAGCATCCAACTTCTTGTTCAGCAACTTTAAAAAATTCCATAAAACACAAGTTACTTCTCCACAATAATCACCTGTAATCAAATGTAATTAACAATTGTTATTTCTCTGTATTTGGTCTTTTAATAGCGCTCAGCTGCTTAAGCAGAACCATCATTAATTTAAATCATCACAGAATACAGAATGGTTTGGACTGGAAGGGACCTTAAAGATCATCTAGTTCCAACCCCGCTGCCATCAGCAGGGACACCTTCCACTAGACCAGGTTGCTCAAAGCCTCATCCAGCCTGGCCTTAAACACTTCCAGGGAGGGGGCATCCACAGCTTCCTTGGGCAACCTGTTCCAGTGTCTGACCACCCTCACAGGAAATAATTTCTTCCTAATATCTCATCTAAATTTACCCTCTTCCAGCTTATACCCATTACCCCTTCTTCTTTCACTACCTGCCTTTGCAAAAAGTCCTTCCCCAGCCTTTCTGTAGCCACTTCAGGTACTGGAAGGCCGCTATAGGATCTCCCTGGAGCCTTTGTAGCTTTCTTTTCTCCAGGCTGAACAGCCCCAACTCTCTCAGCCTGTCCTCATAGGAGAGGTGCTTCAGCCCTTGGATCATCCTCATGGCCTCACTCCAGTAGGTCCATGTCTTTCTTGTGTTGGAGGCTCCAGAACTGGACACAGCACTCCAGGTGGGGTCTCACCACAGCAGAGTAGAGCGGGAGAATCACCTCCCTCGACCTGCTGGCCACACTTCTCTTGATGCAGCCCAGGATACAGTTATTGGCCTTCTGGGCTGCGAGAGCACACTGCTGGCTCACGTTCAGCTTCTCATCCACCA
>NW_010323695.1:0-8987 GCF_000700745.2 Antrostomus carolinensis | reverse complement strand
GGGAAGGGGAAGGGGAAGGGGAAGGGGAAGGCCATCCTCATCATTCTCAAGAAGAGATATTTCCCTTATGATTATGGCACTTAAAATTTAAAACAACATGGAGCAGATTTTGGTTTTCCTGTTCTAATTTCAAAGAAATATAACATCTTGTTAGTTGTTGACTGACATAAGCTTTTAAAAATATTTCATCTCTATATATTTACATTTGAACTTGATGATCTTAAAGGTCTTTTCCAACAAAAAGATTCAATGATTCCACATATATGTGTATATCTGTATATAATCATATACAGGTTTCACTAAGACAGAGTTAATTTTCTTCTTAGTAGCTAGAAAAGTTGTGTTTTGATTTCAGTATGGGATTTCTTATGAGAAGAATGTTGATAAGGTACTAATGTTATTAGTTGCTGTTTTCCCAAGGCCATCATGTTTGGCTAGTTAGCAGCTGCAAAGGACAGGGAGGGGGAAATGTAGTAATTAGCAAAACCCAAAATTAGCATTTGGATATACCAATGAGATATTCCATATGATATCACATCATGCTCAGTATATCAACCAGGGTTGACCAGAGAGTGGGGGTATTTTCTCAGGGATTGCTTAGGCTCACTCTTCCAGGATTGTAGTTTCAGTTTTTGGACTGTTTCTGATCTGGGATCACTGGCTGGGAACAGGCTGGGCATTGATCAGTAGGTAGTGAGCAATTGCATTGTGCATCACTTATTTGTACATTCTGTTATTACTGTTATAATAATTATTATTTTATTTCAATTAGTAAATTGTTTTCATCTCAACACATGCATTTTCTTACTTTTATCTTTCCAATTCTCTTCCCTACCCCCTGGGGAGACTGAGAGAGCAACTGTACTTGGCTGCAAGTGAAAGGAGTGAAACCACCACATACATGTACATATAAAAATACTTTTAAAGAAGACTTTCTGTTTTCTGAAGACATTATTTTAAAAAAGGGGTTTTTTAAAAATATCAATATTCCATGAATGATCTGCTAAAATCTTGAAACTCTTACCACCTGAATCTGAAAGAACAATTTACATCTTCTTCATAACAGTCAGGGCACTCTTTGGAGACCCCGTAGGCCAACTGACATAACTCCATTTTAGAGTACTTGAGTGCTCTGATGCTGCTGAGGTAGGATATTATGCAAATACTCAGCAGTGTCTTAAATAGCATGTAGCTATACATATCTGAGATATAAGGATGCATCACAAATCTCTGGTATTTTGAAGAACTGATTTGTTAGATGTGTACAAGTAAAGCTTTGTTTACTCATAGTGATCTTTAAATCACTAGGTTTTATAAGTTGAATTTAAAAATGGTGTCAGTTTGCAGCCCCTATATAGAAGAAATCTTTGTTTTCAAAGTACAAACTTAGGCAGTGAAACAAACGAATGGAAAAAAAAACCAAAAAAACAAAAAAAACCAACCTTGACACTCCTCAGCCTATATTCTCTATGAATAGTTTAATATTTTTGAGAGTTGCATCAACCTGTTTAAAAAGAAGAAACCATGTTCTGCAGCCTAGCCAAGGGACAGAGTTATTTCTTGCAAAATAAAAATTCACTGAAGTAAAGAAGGCAAATGCAGGGGATGCTGGTAAGAAATAAAAGGAGATGGAGCTTGATCTGCAGTCCATGCAAAAACAAGTCTTCAGGTTGTCCTTTATCCAGGAATCTCCACTCCCAGGGCACCCTTTTTTCCAGTAGGTACCTTCTTCATTACTATTTCTTACCCCCTCTATGACACTTTATTCTCGTGTTACTGCATAGTAGCTCCTCTTCTACAAGGAGGAGGGAAAAACACCTCTACCTGTTCAGTGTCCAGGAACCTGGGTTCCAGTGATTTTCTGAATGGCTACCCTGGAGGCAAACATACCAAGCCTGATGTTGCAGATGCCTTAAAATGCAATAGTAATTAAAAAACATCCTCACTATCTCTATATTACATACAATACAAAATATATGTTTTATCGAACATGCGATTTTACTTAATAAGAACAATCTGACAACATTTTCATGGTGTCAGTAAAATTTCCTTAATTCTCTGAATGTGAGATATACACTTGCATAAACTATGCAAGAGAGATAAGCACTAATTGGTCCCATTATTTTCAAGCATTTAGGCACCTCAGAAGCCAAAATCAAAGACTGTTGGATACTTAACTTTAAGGAAATGATTCATATTTTCTATTTATTATTATTTTCCTCTCTTCTTAAAAGTCTAAAAATACCAGTATCAAAATACACATAAAAAGATGCCCAAGGACTGAGCTAATTGCCTTTGTTGAATGAAAAATAAAGTAAAAAATTACAGGAAATGTCCATGTGCACTTGATAGGAAAATTCTTTTTGTCAAGAGGTTAATTCAGAACCAATATATAAAAAACTGAATCTTAAAAACAAAATAAAGCAAAGAAATACAAAAAGTTAGGATGCAGCATCTATCACTTACCACATAATTAAATTACCATTATCTGATTATTTGTCTTCCTTTTTTTAATTACTGCACTCTCGTATGGATTACTTCGTTGATATTTTTCTTCCAATTAGTTTTATTTGAAAAAGATAATTATGTACCATGTATTTCCTTACACTCAGTGTACAACTATCACTGATCCACAGTGAACTGAGAGGTTAATGATTATATCAGGAAATATCTGGTTTATCCATTCCAAGGAAGCAAGCGTTATTTAGTGACTCTTGCATTTGCTTTCAGAGTTCCCCAAAAATAATGATGGGAAAATCTTCAGCTTCTTTTATTTTTTTTTTTATTCAAAAGGAAAAAAAAGTATATTTCATCATAAATCTATGTCCAGTATTTAATGACAGTTCAGCAAAATGACACACATTTATTTATTTTCTTCATTAGTTGTCAATCATTCATATCTTTCTTTTACCTTCCTCACAGTTTCATAAGATAATTACTACTAGGATGCCATTAAATGCTAATAAGTGGTGAATCCATTTTAAAATTGCCTCATTATCTATACAGAGTTAAATATGGTATTATCATTTCAAAATCAAAACACATTTTATGGCTTTTTTACGTTTTAATATGTGCCATGGTCTTATGCAGTCAACATTAAATAAAATTTGTAATCAAATTTCATAGATACTCTGTATTAAATACAGCTGGTATAATAATATTTCTAAAGGAGAATGATCATCTGTCATGATTTAGCCCCAGTCAGCAGCTAGGACCATGCAACCACTCTCTCACTCCTCCCCATACATGCAGTCGGATGGGGAGGAGAAAATATAAGAAAAGGCTCATGTGTCGAGAGATGGAAAAGGAGAGATCACTCACCAATTATCATCATGGGAAGCCTCAGTTCTAAGATGCTAAGAGACAGAAGCAAGTAAACCATTGTACAGATGTTCTGTTTACAACAAGGCGGCTTTCATTTCTGTTAATTTTACAACAAACCTGCTTTAAAATGAAAACTCTCAAAAAAGGACAAAGCGACACTAATCCTAGGGTTTATTATTATTCTTAGTAAAAGTAGAACTTTACAGGATTTGAAATAACAAAATACTTTGCACACTTTTTTTAGTGTAAAAAACATTCACTACATTTCTTCGGATGTCATTTGCAGCCCCCCTACTGAGGCAGGGCCACCTAGAACAGATTACCCAGCACCATGTCCAGGCAGCTTTTGAACATCTCCAAGGTGGGAGACTCCACAATCTCTCTTACCAACCTGTTCCAGTGCTCAGTCACCCTTTCATTGTGAAAAAGCGTTTCCTGATGTTCAGATGGTACCTCCTGTGTTTCAGGTTGTGCCCATTGACTCGTCTTGCCTCTGGACAACACTGAAAAGAGCCTGAGTACCTATTCTTTGCATGACCCCTTCAGGTGTTTCCACACGTTGACAAGATCCCCCTGGAGCTTTCTCTTCTCCAGGCTGAACACTCCAGCTCCCTCAGTCTTTTCTCACAGGTGAGATGTTCCAATCTCTTAATCCAGCCTTTTGATAGACTCTCTCCAGTATGTTTATGTCTGAGCAAGGTCAGTCTCCAGCTCCCCATAGACCTGCTTTGCCCAGGCATGGGACATGCCGAGCAAGGTACACCTGCAGGCCCATGTCCTGGCCTGGCCCCAGCTGTCCCCATCCCCAGTGAGGAGCCTGATGCCCAGGACAGGGACTGCCCCAAGATGTCCCTTGGCTGCCCTGCTCCTTGCTCAGAGGTTGGACAAGTCCTGGTTGCCAGGCCTGGCCACAATGCCCCGTGGTGACATTCCGACCATATGGAGCAGACATCCTGTGAGGTTCTCTGAGCCTGAGCTTGAGAAGCTGAGCACCAGGAACTGAGGACACAAGAAAACTATGGTTAATTTCTTTGTGTGTGCCCTGAGATATTTTCAGTGGGATTCTTTCAGTATCAAACACACAGAAATTTTTTATTTTATTTTATTTATTTTTTTTTTTTCCCAGCATGAATGGAAGGGTTATAGCTGATACACTGAAGAACTTGTCTTAGAATTATAAGTAAAAAAAAAAAAAAAAAAAAAGATTTTTTTAATTCTCTGGAAATTTCAATATTTTTGCTGTACGATGATATCAAACTGTTTCTAAAGGAGCTGCTATGTACTTGTCAGTATCCAGGAGCTGGATGTGATGCCAGCAAATTTTATTCACAAAATGTTAAGTACATCTAGCTGTAATGAATTTCAAGAGAGCAGGATTTTGAACACATGAATTACAGTGTAATAATACTGAAAGACACTACAGTTATAAAAAACAATGCTTAAAGTTCATTTTTCCTGTTTGTAATAGGTGAATATGTACACCTTCACTCATGTGGTTGCTGTTAACATAAACACATTAATACTATGAAACATTCGATTACTGATAGGGCAAGGGTAACTCTAATGGGGAAATGAACACATCCGGGTGTGGAGAAAAGATGCAGACAGTGTGGTAAATGCACCGTGGTTCTGCACACATTTAGTGCTATTCATACCTTACAGACACCAAACTGCACATGAAGAAAGTGGCACATGTATGTATAAATTAAATATACACATTGAATTACTTCTGCTCATAAGAAGTTTGATGTGGACTTGTCCAGACCATGCCAAGAGTGTGAGTAACTTTCCCTCTTCCCTTCTCAAATCCGCAAGTCTTCTAAATTGCACATTTGAAAATAAACTTGAAGAAGTAACTCTCAGCAATAGGTCAAAATTAAATAAAACAGAAATAAAAATATTTTACTAATTATCTTTTTTGCCTTTAATTTAAGTTTCCTTTTTAGGTTTATTTTCATAGACTTTCAATTTACTATTAAAAAAAAAAATCTACACAAGATGCATTTATGTTCTTTTTTTCTGTTTTACAGGGATCTCAGCTAAGGTCTGCCTTAAGTTTTGCTCTCTCATCGGTCTCACAGTCCCTTGATTTATCAACATATTATAAAGAAAATGAAAGAAAATCAAAGATGTCATCAATATGTGTAATAAAAAGTCAGGATTGCACAGATTGATTACAGTTTTATACAATCATTTTTCTGATAACAGTTAAATAAAGAGTATTTTATTTGGAAGGATAGCTTTATGAACTTAATACATGACCTGAATTAAGTTCGGTTGCTTCTGTCTTTGGAACACTTCTATCTTTACATTTGTAAGACCAATCTCTATGTGTACCTTCTAATAATTCTCAAGTTCATTTTAGGAGAAAAAGGATATAGATTTTGGAAATAACTTGGTTGATGTTTTAACTTGTTCTGTCAAGTACATCATTACTACAGAAGCTATTTTGAAATAAGAAAATAGCAAAAGATGCAACATTCTTTGTGCAGCCTTCTGATAATGCAAAGGAAATAGATGAGGAGGTGTATTCCCTTTCCTTCAGGAAGTTGTGTGCTTCCTTCACTGACAGTTAAACAAGTGTTATAAATCCCAGATATGTGGACCAGGTGCTGTGTCCTGTTTACTTTAGCGGGTGAACCATATTCCACCTCTTCTTGACAGTCTCAGAGCTCACTCTCAAGCAGGCTTCACACTCCTCTGGGCTATTTCCCATCCTATTAAAGTTCTCAAAATAGGAAAAGTAAAGTAGCTGAAAATCATTAAGTTCCTATGGTAAGACTGAAATCTGTTTTCTTTTCCCAATTTCCAAAACTATACCAGACCTCTGTGTAAGTAGAAGTGTGTTGAAAGCATTATTATCAACTCTCTTTCGTATTAAAAAAATCTCAAAATCTTTACCATTTTCTGCATTTTGAAATTTCCTATTGTCCTTCATATGCAGGATTTTATTTTTTTTTTTTAATGTTGGAATTCACATCTTAACAATATTTTGCTTTTACAATTAAGCACCCAGTCTGTGTCACTAATTTTCAGACAGATAATTTAAAAAAAAATAATAATTTGCAGTTAAGAGAATCAAAGATACCAAGAGTTTACCGGCACATTTTAATCTTAAAAATGTCCAGCTATACAGAAAGTTTTGATTTGGTTGTTTTTCTCCAACTTAATACGAGGTGGGAAAAATTTGGGAAAGCTTTTTTTTTTTTTTTCTTAACAATACAATTCTAAGACATTATAGATCTTTTCAAATATTTAATGTAACAATGTCTCTGTTCATGTTGATGTGCAGGTAAACTTGGCAGCAATGCAAAATTAGTGCTTAAACAACAACAAAAAACCCAAACTGTTTAGGTTTTATAAGTTTGAATTAATGTATCTATATAAAGGCTATGCATAGACACAAGAAAATAGACATGAGCACAAGAAATTGCAAAGGAATAAAACCTCTGCTATTCAGCAGCTAAGTTCATGCTACCTTTTTCTTTATCAGATTTTTCTAAGTCCTCTGACATTCACATTTCAGTGACAATGTGAAATGCATTGTGTTTCCTGGATGGGAGGTGTTGAATCAATGACCAGAGTTTGAAGACACTTGATCTAACATCTAACATCTTGAGCTGCAGCCCACTAAATAGACTGGAAGAAAGCTTTAACGTTTTTCACACCTTTTATTTCCCCACTAAGGGATCAGAAACTGCTTTTGAGTCTTAAACATGTGACAGCATTTTTTTCAGAATCAGACCCAGCTACTCTGTAACATCTATCTCTTCTTTGGCGAATCAATATCTTAGAAGCTACTCAAAGCAGATGTTAGATCTATATTACGGGTCAAGTCGTGCTGACAGGTTGACAAGGCAGAGAAGGTCATTTATCCTGTATGGCAGAACCAGGAACAGAGCTCTGTTCTGATCAATCCACTAACAGGATAAGAAAGCATCCCAGAGTGACATGCTGTGTCCATTGAACTTAAACAGCACCAATCCACTGTTCATTTAAACCTTGCCTTTAGCAATTTTCTGGAAATGCGTGTTGAGCACTTCAGTTAGTTCTTATACTTCTTTCTGTAAGACTCTGCCTGTAATTTTTTCCTTGGAGAAAACTTCCTTTAAAAAAAGTTTATTTTTAAAAAAGTTTGTATGTTCCAGTACTTAATATCCACATTTTACTTCAAAAGAGGGTTCAATGGAAAAAACTTCGATCAAAGAGCAACTAATGCACATTTCATGTTGCTATACAAATATGATCCTGAAACAGTACATATTAATTTCAATAACTATTCAAAATTTCATATGTGTGTTTGTGTGTGTGAATATACCAAAATTCAAATGTGAATTTTCTGGTCTTGAACACGAAAAGGTCAATATTATGTGTTGAGATTGCAAAATATCAATTAATCTTACCTACATTTTACCGTTACAGAAAAAGAGAAGGAAAAAAAAAAAATAGTACCTTGTTATTTTGAGTGGTTCATAGCTCTAAATCTATCTGTTCGTTAGACACTTTTGAAATACATGATCATAAAAACATTTATCAATCTGTCAGGAAAAAGCTATGTATCTTTATCTGTATTCATTTATGACATCTATTCTTTTTTCTCATGTAAAGTTTAGTAGTGTTCATCAGTGAGATAAAGATTTGAATGGTCTCTTTCTGCCCATCAGCAGTGACCTGACTGGTGCTACATGATATGACAGTGCCTATAGAGGAGCACAAAAACATGCCATCCACCTTATTTCATTCAAAGTGCAGTTGGATCATGCCCAAAAAATTAATGAAATATATAAAACCATAGAAAATTCAATAACGTATATAAAAGTCACAACACATATTTTGTTGTCTCTAATTTTTGTAAAAAAAGTCTCTTTTGGCTAGATACAAAGTTTTGATTTTTATTTATTTTATTTTTTTTAACAGAGCTGTATTCATTCTTGAGAAATATTCAGCAACAAAATGGATGAAAAGTGAGAACTTCTTGTTATTTGTTTCACATTGTTCTTTATGAATTTATAAAACATTTTGGAACTATCGCAGGTTTGTGTGTTATGTTATCAATATTGATCCTGAGTATACCGTTCTTTAACTGTCGGTTAATAACTTATCATTAATAAATTCAAGATATTGGTTAAAGCATTTTAACTAAGTAATTTCTGATACACAGCTTATCAAAGTAATACAGAAAGCAATACATTTTAACATAGGTTGAGAACTGAGATACAAGAGTAGTCTAACTTAAGTCAAAGTGAAATACGTAAATTAATACTAATTAGTTAAAGCCTTAAATCTTGAAGCCCAGAAGATAAAGGGATAACTAGCAATAAAATCCAAAATGTCACAGAATCACAGAATCATGTTAGGGATTGGAAGGGACCTCAAAAGATCATCTATCTTTCATCATCTATCAATCCCCCTGCCGGAGCAGGAACCTAAATGAGATCACACAGGAAGGCATCCAGATGGGTTTTAAATGTCTCCAGAGAAGGAGACTCCACAACCTCCCTGGGCAGCCTGTTCCAGTGCTCTGTCACTCTCACTGTAAAGAAGTTCCTTCTGAAGTTTAAGCAGAACCTCCTGTGTTCCAGCTTGCACACATTACCCATTGTCCTATCATTGGGCTCCATTCTCATGAGATTCACCCTTTATATATTGATAAACTTTAATGA
>NW_010323694.1:25197-33937 GCF_000700745.2 Antrostomus carolinensis | reverse complement strand
TTCCTCACATGAGGTAGTTCACCTGAACTTTTGACTTTTGCACTGGGTGCACTGCTAAACTTTCAGAAAAAAATATTACTAGATTCCAGTCACTTTTCACAGGCAGATAGGAAGAACAGGTTCTGGAAAACAGGAAGAGAAAAGGAAAACATAAATTTGAAATATGTAACTGTAAGCATAGCAGAGTATCAGATATTTTCAAAGTATAAGTCAGAGTTGCATCCACCTTTTTCAGTTTAAGAATATTTTATTCTGTATATGTAATTTGCACCAATTATTGACTGCCAGTGTGTGTGTGTGTATATATATATATACACATGCATAAAAAAGAATTCTTCTTCTCTTGTAGGGTAAACTGGCAGGTTTGTGTGGAAATTTTGACAAATATACTTCAAATGATCTGACTACATCAAACAACATGGAGGTGAGAAATGCACAGGTGTTTGGAGACAGCTGGATATTAGGACAGGTGAGTCCCATGTCCATTTAAAATCTTTAGAAAAAGGCTGATAGTTTTAATTTATAAATGAACAGGTTCTAAGCACATGATGTACAGGGATTTTCTAAACTGATGATCGGTGTGTAAGAAGACATTTGAATTTTTATGTCTGTACATGTGAGATGTGTTAATAATGTTTTATAGCAAAGAACACATATAGTGAATTTAAATTAAACCAATGTCTTTAGACAAGAATATGTTTTTTCTTATATAAGATAATTATAATAGCTGTCTGGATTTCAATTTTCTACACAGTTGGATACATTTTGATATTTTTGATTCAGCCCAATTTTTAAAGCAATTGTAATTTCTCTGGTATTGGAGGCATCAAGATATTGAAATTAAAAAGAATCTGAACACTGGAAAAAAAGATCTGGAAAAAAGTTTCTGAACACTGAAAAAAAAATTGGTGGGTTTTTTTTTTTTAGTTACAGTTTGTAAAGAGAGAACAAACTGATGAAGTAGTGGTGGTGAAGAGGTGAGATAGAAAAGGCTTAGAATAGCAACAGGAACAACCCAGTATGGAGTAATTGATTCTGAGGAGAAGGGAAGTGGCTCTAGAGAGTGGATGACTGCAACTGTGTTTTATAACACAGGAGAATGAGTATTTTATAATTTCTGCTGAGGAGATGTAAGGTTTCATAGCCTTGTGAACCTCCTGAAAAATCAGTATTTGTAAAGCACTCCCTTAGGAGTCTGTGAGAACCAGTTTTTAATCTGTTCTCTCCTTGACTCACAGCAGGAAATTGAACCAGAATCTCTTACCTCATGAGAGTATGATGCCTATTCTGCTTTGGAATAAAGAGTTTGAGGTTTCTCTCCCTCAATATCTCCCTTTGTATTTATTTTCCTCTACATAAAATGTTTAAGTTATGTGAGCAAGCACAGGATCTGAATTCACCACTGGCCTCACAGGCAGCCCGTGCTCAGCCAGCCTTGACACTTCATCTGCCTTCTCAGCAGGCGTTGTTAGGGCTTTTTTCAGAAAGGACCTTTGACTTTCATAGAGATGTATCCTGGTCATCTTTTCTTCAAAATCTAAATACTGTAAAGGAGTATTTGCTAGCGAGAGGCCTAGAAACCAGCTCTGCTAATGGCAAACATGCTTGCGTTGGCACTGTGAAGCATAGGGTGCTTCCAGGGTTACTTCCTCCTGGGAGTGGAAGCATGTCCCCCCACAGTGGCATCTGAGCATTTGCAGAGGACCACAGTGTAGGTGGGTGACTGCACTGCAGCTGAGGTGCCAGGACACCCCAGTGCTGCCTATGGATCCAATATTATCCCCTCCTGGGCTTCCCTGCTGCACTAAGAGATTATGGTTTTGGATGAACTTGTGTTTCCTGAGCTGAGTGTCGTTTTGTTACATATTTCTGTTTGTTTTTCTTCTTGAAGAGAGACTTTAAGAGAGGGAGTTGTATCTCAGCCATTTTTGAGTTATCACGATGATCTTTGACTCTCTCTCTCTTTTTTTTTTTTTTTTTTTTTTTTTTAATGAGTTGCTCTTGTCCTACCACTGCTTCTTTATTTGAACTTACAGGACTAAAGTCATTTGTAGTGTGACTCCATTTAAAGTCAGTGCATAACCACTAGGGATGGATTTGGACCATGTATTTGTTTGTGATGTTACAGTTGGTTGCTCTGGTAATGATTATAACATGTCACAAAGAAAACATTTTGTCTTTATGCACTGAGCAGACAGCAGGAACATTTTAGTACTTCAGAACAAAACACAAAGATTCTTCTTTGTGCAAATGTTTTCAATTATAATAACAAATCAGGGAAAGGGGAAGATAAAGAAAATAGCATTTAAACTTTTTTTTCTAAGTATGCAGATATTGAACTATATAATACTATCATATACCTGAGTCCACAGTAGACAAACCTTTGTATAAAATGTTTGTGGTGTTTTTGCTTGTTTTAAAGTGCAAGAGCGCAAATGAAACACTAAAACCCTGTGAGGTACATCAGAGCAAGTTCCCTTATGCCAAAAAGGAATGCTCAATTTTATACAGTGATGTTTTTGCACCTTGTCGCAATGTGGTAAGTTTGTTAAATATCCAAGATGTGCTCTCATTTAGGAAAGTATTAAAATTTGAGTAGTTAATTTCTTCTTGCCATTCCACTCAGTCTGAATACTGTGGACAATACAGAGGAAAGCCCTGTAAGTATCTCTGTGTGGGTGGGCTATGTTTGTGCAGAGCTTCTTGTTCCTTTCAAGACTGGAGCCTAAACATATTAGTAATAACTGGGCACCGTGAATTAGTAGGCTGGATAATCAAGGTTCTGTTCTTTTTTAGGTTTTATTTATATTTTTTATTTATATAGGTAACTAAATTTTTAAGGCTTTTGTATATACTGTAGGATTCTAAAGTAAGCACTTGTGTAATGTGTCTACAGCTTATCTCAAATTATTTTATTTTTTAATGGCCCTGCTCAATAGAGAAAGAAATATGAGAGAGCAAGATTTCAGCTTCAGAACTGTCAGTATTTTTAATTGGCTGACAGCTTATAATCTGTTTTTTATCAAAACTCAGAGGTTTGGTGTCCCTATTTTCCCAATACCTGCCTGAACCTGGGACTTCAGTTACAAGAATGTCCTTAAATTCAATCTAGCCAAGATGGGGACAACAATTTTTTACTCCATTTTAGTCCACTCTTTATCAATGTAAGACATGATCTGTGCATTTTTCCCTATTTCTGATCTTAGCCTCAAAAAGGTTATTGAAGCTGCTTTTTCATACCTCTGCAAGCCAGATCCACTGTGATATTTTGTCTCAGATTCTTTTTTTCTTTATGACTATTAATACTAAATGAGATCATTAGATGTCCCAACTGAACCTCCTGACTTTCAAGACTGAAGTTTGATATCAACATGGTCAGGAATTTGCCTGAGGAGAAGGTTGCAGTAGCTTAACCCAAGAGATTTATTAATGTTGACTTTGGTTACTATGTAAAGAATTTTTTGAGCATGTGCCTGAGAACATAGTGATGAGTGTATTTTCAAAGTGGAAAGTAATAAATAAAAATGGAACTTTTGAGAGTTTTTAAGGAGCTGTATTATTATTACTCATAAAGATATTTTCTCTTGAACATTAATTTTCTTTATCTTATCCATGTTGTGATTAAAATTTGCAAACATGCAAAAAGCTTAGCATAATTAAGTTAAAAATGCATGTCAGGTGCAAACCATCTCATTTAATTAGTAGTCAAGTATTTTCACATGCACATATCTGTAGTGTATGGGACAGCCTGTGAAGTGAACATCTTTCAGGTGTTTTTACAACCTATTCATCAGCTTGTGAAAATACGGCTCTTACGAAAGTAATGTGACATGACCTCCTATCAAGGGTCTCTGCAGCTGACTGATGGCTGCATGGGTGGGGAAGCGGGTGCCAAAGAAAAAAGCCCAAGCAGAGACTGACACTGGGGGCATGGAAGGAACAGGAAGTGTAGATGTGGGTTTCAGGATGTGCTTGGAGCAGCACTCTTATAGTCACTCCTGCTGTGCGGGTGGTGGAGAATCCTGCTGTGCGTGGAGGCAATCTCTTGCCTGTGGGACAGGCGGCCTCTGAGTTCAGCTGAGGCTGGAAAACTCTGTCTTCAGGGAAGCAAAATCTTACATCTCTGGCTGGCAGCAACTGAGAGATTGCAGTTGCCCAGCTAAGCGATGAGCTCAGCAGGGAGTGATGAGCCTCAACATTCACAGAAAAAAGGTCTTCCTCATAACTCCTGAACTCAGCAGGAGCTTTGACCCGAGGTTCCCAGTTTGTCACAACAGCAGAGTGTTGCTGACCCATGGAGAGATGCTGTCCTGCAGACAGGAGAGACAGGTTCAGCTCTTTGGAGACAATCTGCTGTTGGTTCCTGCGAAGCTATTACAGCCATTTGCAATAGAGCTAATGCTCGTGTTCTAACTCCAGTGGTATCCCTGTTTTGAAAATAAGCAAAAGAATGAAAGCAAAATGGCATCTCACTCCACTGAAGGCAGAAAAACAGTCTTCATATCCCTGCCAGCTTCTAGCAACTGCCAGCCGAGAAGCTGTCTCTTTGTTAGATAAGTGCTGCTTTGTTACTGTGATGGTATTTCTGAAATCTGATGTGTGCCATTTGAGTGTTCTACAACTAAGCTAGATCAGATTTTAAACCAAAGAAAAGCATTGCTTTAAACATTCCATGTGTCGAGTAAAAACACTGCTTTGGAAATGTTGCTCAACATTAAAAAAAAAATTGTTAAACCCCAAGAAATAGTGCATCATATAAAACCACAAAATAATGTGATAGGAATTCAGAGTGAGGACATGGGTTTCTGATCTAATGAAGGTTTGTGGGCAGAGTGTATTAAAATTTTGAAACTATCACAATGCAGAAATATTTTTCTGCAAAATGTTACCAGCATGCTTAAGCTTTCTTTCCCTGACCAAAATCCCCTCTACAAATTATTACTTTAATTACTTGATAATCAGAGCTGCAGCTCTGATTTTGTTATTCATGGAAAACTGACAGGATGACTATAGATGGCAGTATTTGTGTTATAAAAACACAGAACTGCCAGTTTCAATATACTCTCAAAAACTGATGAACAGCAAGTGTGTGGACAGGCATAGTTGTTAGTAGTCACTGAAATTTTCTCTTAGTCTGTAATGTAGGTACAAGCTGATCATTCAAAGTGTACTTTTTGTATAGGAATGTGCCCAAACCTTGGAGAATGCCTTATTTTTTGTGTAATAGTATTTCAGTCAGTCTAGAGGTAGCACTGGTGCTGAAAACAGTGCAAGAGAAATTTGTACAGCTCATGCAATAAAGTCACCAGTCCTCTTTTTATTCCTCTCCACCCCCCCCTGCCCTGCCCTTCCAGATTGATGTGACTTCTTTTGTCAAAAACTGCCACACAGATACGTGCAACTGTAATCTTGGTGGGGACTGTGAGTGCTTGTGTACCAGTATTGCAGCTTATGCCCACAAATGCTGCCAGCAAGGAGCAGCAATTCACTGGCGATCTCCTTCGCTCTGTGGTACGTACCTGCACCAGCCTTGCACTGGAGCTCATCTTTAAGGCATCTTTGGCCTTTTGCTGCCCAATACTACAACTATGACAGAAGCAGGTGGATAATAAATGTACTTCTTCACGTTTTTCAAGCTGTATGTGTTTTAGTCTTATACACCCAAATTTGCTGTCTTCCTGAAGAAGACTGGCTGCGCTCAGGGTGTGCCAGCACGGAGACTGTTGGAAGGGCACTGGTATACCAGATCTGGGTTATGGCCAGTGTTCTGTGTGGGGCTGCAAATAGGTTCAGTCTGTTCTACTTTTCATTGACAATGAGAGGGGTTCTCAGCTACAGAGTAATTTGTGCTTCAGGTCTGCTGTCCTGGTATATCTATTTAAATACAGCTGTATGTCACCGAATAAAAGCCTAAGGAAATATAGTCACCGACTGAAATACATTATGAGAAATGAAACTTCTGATGAAAATGAATTTTACATTTTTAGGATGCAGATATGCATAGATTCTTTTGTTACTTTGTAATAATAATGCGCTTGTTTTCTTTTTCTTTTAGCTTATGACTGTGAATATTACAATCGAGGTACGTAGTATTTGGTTTTACTGTCTTTGATTCATTGTCATATTTTTATACCTTGCTGAATACAATTACTCTTCATGTTTTCTAGCATACCAGCTAGCTATATGCTAGAAACAATTCTGTACTCCCTGGTTCCAAAATGGAATCAATTTTTATAAAGCATTTAGTTGCAGTTAATTCCCAACATTGACCAGTGTAGACAGAAGGCATCTTTGGTGAACTATTTTATCATCTTTTTTTTCTGTATGATGCTATTTGGAGATATTGATCTCTCCCGCCTTATTTATTTTGTTTTTCTTTTAAAAACAAATACCCAAGAGACACTTCTCATATCAGTTCACTCAGACTAACCCTGGAAGAAAATATAGTTTGCTATTTTCTCTCTCTCACAGGTTAAAATGTTTTGTTTTGTTTTTTTTTTTTTTTTTTTTTTTAAACTCCTGTTTTGGGTATGTGAGTTTAATGAGCTCAGCAAGTTAGCAAAGCAAGTCCCCGTGTTCAGGGACAGTGGTGGCATGGAAACAAACATTATAGTTGTAAGCAAAATGACACATCTGGCATCTCAGATGAAACTTGATACAGTGTACACAGCAAATAAAACCCTTCATATCTTGTGCTGAGGAGCATCTGTCAGCTGCAGCAGTGTTGGAGGTTCTCTTTTCCATTCTCCCCATTCCCTGGGGTAAGATTGCATAGTCACAATCCCTCAAGCTTGCTGGACTTTCAAATCCATTAGAAAGGAGAGGAGACTTGTATGAGCAGCCTGGAGTGTTGTATGTCATTTTACCAATATTTCTTGCCTATTTAATATCATTATGTCATTATACTGACTTTTTCTTCCCTCCTGTTCTGCTATGGATATCTAAAAATACTGGTTTTCTGTGCAATATCTCATGTATTACTTGAAACTTGTCCTATATAAACACAGCCAATCCTGCATTAGTAAGGGATTCAAATACCAACACACTAGTGTGCATCTTACAAGGTTATATATGATTATTACCATTTAAATTTTCACCTCACTGAACTAATTGCCTTTGGCACAGGGAAACTCAAGTCCTTTTCTTAAAAAATGAATAGTGTGGATATAAAGCATCCCTTATTATACTGAGTTAAGATTAATCAGAATAATAATTAATTTGGTATGATTTTTGGAAAAAATATTAAAAGCCTTATAAATTTTATGAACATTTGTCACACTTTGCAATTATCTTCTAGGTTTTCATTCTGAAGTGGCTTGCTTTATTTTTCCTTCTACATTGACATGTAAAAGAGATTGCTCTGATTCAATTAAAAATTCAATCGAATTAATTGATGGGCTTTTTCTTTGACTTGGTATATGTGGTTTTAACACTGCTTCTCTTTTTAATGGGTGAAGGTCAGTGGCCCAGCTGTGTTGAATGATCTTAGTATTCCCTAATATCTCAATTAATAACCTCATAATTTTTAATGTGGTGGTGGATTAATGTACCATGCAGCACATCTTGGTAGTCAGGGGGAAGCTCTAGAAGGATGTGAACTTCTATTTGTACTGTAAATTTCAGAACTGGGACACATTATATTTTGAAATTGATAGGTTACAGGATTTTATGCACAAGTCTCACAAGTATTGTACAGTAAAGAACAGTTCCTTAGAATGAGAGTGGTGTACCTTTAACAAACTTAATTCCTGTGGCACCCCCTCTTATATTTGGATACTGAACATGTGCTTTGTGGGGAGCAAGGTATTGAAAAGGAAGGGAAATTTGACTAAATGCAATGATATGTTAGGTTTACGGTTGGACTCAATGATCTTAAATGGCTTTTCCAACTAAAACAATTATATGCTTCTATGATTCTCCATGGACGTGACCTTTGATACATCTTTTTTAACGACTTGCATCCTGTAATGAGTATCATATAGTAGACAGTTTTTTTCTCCTCCAAGGAGTCAGGCCCAGTACAGTAGCAACACGTAGATCTTGCTAGGTATAGCTGACTTTGCCATGGGGAATTTTGTCTTACGTTAAGAGTTGTAAGGTGTACTGGTTTTGGCTCGGATAATGTTCTTCATATATTTAGTATAGTGATATGTTTTGCAATGCAAACAGTGTTGATAACACACTCATGTTTTAGCTACTTCTTACACAGCATCAAGGCCTTTCCTGGTTCTCACACCCTACCAGTGAGTAGGCTGGGGGTACACAAGACATCAGGAGGGGACAGAGTTGGGACAGCTGACCCCAACTGACCAAAGGGTTATTGCAGAACATATGAAAAATGGGGGGGAAGTTTCCTGGGGCTGTCATTGCTTGGCATCCAGTTGGACACTGGTTGGCTGGTGGTGAGTAATTGGATGTTTTTGTATCACTCTTCTTGGTTTTGTTTTCCTTTGTTTCTTTTTCCTTTTTTTTGTTTTTTAATTTGTTAAACTGTCTTTATCACAAGATAAAGTTTTTTGAGTTCTTCCCCTCTAATTCTCTTGGCGGGGGGAATGAGCCAGCAGCTGTATGGTGCTTAGCTACCTACCAGGGTTAAAATCAGGGAAGATGTTATGCATGCTTCCACCACCAAGTGCCAGCAAACACCTTTTGAGACTAGATGGCTCCTCCTCTGATTCTTTTTTGTTCTACATTATGTCAAACTGTTGAATCTTTATGGAAACTTTATCAATTACTGCTC
>NW_010323694.1:0-25177 GCF_000700745.2 Antrostomus carolinensis | reverse complement strand
CTGCTTTTGCTCAAGTCATAGGCAAAATATCTGTTAATACATAGGGATAAACACTAAATGATTTAGAATAAAAGGTCTTTTTAACATAAATTGTCTCACTGCTTCTTTAGAAGTGGTCATTTTGTGGCAACCTTGAGGGCTTAATGTACATATGAGCTCCAACATAGTTTCCATATAAAAATGGTAGTTATTTTCATGTAGTTCTCTTCAGAGATCAATGTTTAACTTCTAGATGAACCAAATCTCATTATTATGAGAATCCCTTCCCTCTTGGAAGAGTCCTGTTTGAAAGGAGCTGTCTTAGGCTGGGTATGGGTTCAGTCTTTTCACTGTGAAGATTAAAATCTTTCACTTGACTTACACATTTTTTTTATTACTTACAAGGTGAGGTTTTAGAAATATGCTGCTCTTGGTCATTTCAGTGGGATATAGTGACAAAGATGGATGCTGTATATGTGGATTTATCCCTGTGAGCCTTTCCAGTCCAGCAAAAACAGCTCCAGGGCTTTGCTGCAGGGCGTGGTTAGGCCAGTACTGTTTTGACAGTGGTACCAGCTGAAGTTGTTGTCACTATTATATTGGCGTGAGCTTTTTAAATGATGATGTGGTGAACCAGATTGGAAAAATTAGCTGGTTATTTTTCAGCTGGACCACTTCACTGCTGAAGCACTTTTAGGATGGCATAATAAATGGGGCAGTAGGGGGGTAGAAGCAAGTGGTTTGTGGGAGAGGATGAACCAGACAACTACTTAAGTAATATTGCTGCCAAAAGTTGAATACAGTTGAATTATAATTTGAATATTTTTTTTTGGAGGGGTGGGGGGAGGTGAGGAATTGTCTTGTAGATCTTAGAGTAGCTTCAGTGTCTATTTGAGGAATAATATTAAAGTTGCTCTCTTGATCTTTCAAAGTATAGAAATAAGGACATGTAAAAGACTGAATACCATAAAAAAGCAACCCAGATTGCTTTCTTGTACTGGACATTTTGTGAGGATAGCTACCCACACTATTTTGTGCTCACTTTGTATCTGTTGTATTCTGGGCAGAAAGCCAAGTATAAAGGAGTACATTGAACAGATAGATACAGACCTATGCCAGCATAGTACCTTGAGGCACTGAGCTGTAGTTCCAAATTTATTTGATTCCAGTTATGGTGAAATATTTAAGGCAATGTATTATGTCAACTAAGACTTGAGTTTTGTATGTTATACAAAGAGAATTTTTTTTCCATTTGATTTTTCTTCCCTTAGGTCTTGGTGAAGGACCTTATATTTTAGCAAGTTATGGAGTGAATGACACAATTATAGGAGCTAACATATCCAGTAAAAGGATATTTCCCCTGCCTAGAACTGGAGCATATGGAAATGTATTTTTCAGTTTCATGATAACTCCAGGTCTTTTCAAAGATAAAGATTTATGTAAGTGTTCTCAACAATTTTGCTAATGGCAATACACTATGAATGATTTTTGCTGCATCTTCTAAATTTCCTAAAATAGTCTAGATATTTTAAGTTATTGGAATAAGTGAGGGTGAAGTTGCCAATTTCAAAACTGAGGAGGAATACTGATTTTTCAACTTAAAAAAAAAAAAAAATAAAAAAATTGAAAACCTCACCAGCAGCTTTAAAGCTGACTTTTCAAAGATTGTTTTAGAAATATTGCAAAATCAAAGTGACTAGAATTCCTTTATGAAAAAAAACTTACGTTTTATAACTGGAAATTTTTGCATATGTGTCTAGCAGGTATCAACACTGAAGGTGAATGAATGCAGGATGTTTTTGTCTCTGGTAAAATCACTTCTTTTTTGTGACTTTCAGTGGACTATAAAATGTGCAACTTGGAACAACCAGTCTGTCTCCTGCATTATTAGTGAGCAGCACCTTCATACAACATAGAAGGAAGTTGCTTAGGTGAACCGATATTCCTAAACTCTGTTTTTCACTTATCAGAGCCTGATCCAAACTATACAACCAAAAATAAATATGTTTAAATATTTTTTTCTTCTGTATATATTTTCTTTTCTTCACGTGCTTTGGATCAATTGACCAATTAAGTCAATACAAATTTTGTCATTGCTTTCTCACAGAATTTAATTTGTTGAAAAAAGTCCAAATGCTCAAAAATCAACATAGAGAAGGGCTGTCTTCACAGTAAAATTTGAAACTATATTCACATACAGTTGACAGTTTTACAGTGGAAAAAATAAGGTTTTAGATATGATTTTGAAATGAGAAAGCACAGAGAACAGAAGAATTAATTCTCCAGCTCATGTAAAGTGGAATTAAAACATTCATTATATCTGTGCAGTACACAGGTAGTTTTCATATTTGTGAAGAATGAGGTAGTATTAATCTAGATGAAAGACACTTCAAGATTTTATTCAAGTCAAAAATCAAATTTGAAATCAGTCTTCTAAGTTCTTAAATTTTCAGAGTTTTCTTCACTTTTGATTTCTTGCATGGGTAGAGCAAATAGAGAGTAAAGTCTTATTTGGCTACAGGTTTTTTTGCTGTATTGCTGTATTGTATTGTATGTAAAAAAAACCCTTGACCTCAAGGTGAAGTCAAGCATGTTCTTACAATATTTGTGTGATGTTATTTACTAATGAAATTTTGGTACAGCTGAACTGTCAGGCATTTGTCCAAATTTGAGAAAAAACTCCCAATTTTGAGCAAGTGCCTATTTGAGACTGCTTATGAATCACTTACTTAGAAAGATGGTAGCAGTATGCTGAATGTAGTTTTTATCTAACTGATTAGCTCTCTGGTGTCTCTGAATTACGTGATCATTTGAAGTCTGCTTTAGACATTGCATTTCTAACTTTTTTTTGCATTACACAAAATTAACAGCCAATATATAGATTTTAATCTCACTTTTGAGTTGTTTTCTGTGAAAATCTTACTATTATATTTTTTTTTCTTCTTTGAAAGCTCTCTCTCTTGTTTCCCTTGAATCTGCTGAAAGACCAAACTACTTTCTGTATGTACATGACAATGAAACTGTTGGGTTGGAACAGTGGCAGGCAAGTGCCTTCTTTTGGAGACGAGCCACCTTTTTCCACCACCAGGACCTTTGGAGTCCAGGGCTCAGTGCCTTCGAACTGCACAGTAAAAAAGGCTTTTTCATTGTTCTCACCTCATCCGGTGTTAAAGTGGCAAAATATGATGATTCAGAAGAATTCAAACGTTTGAGTAGCTTTAGTATTGAAGGTAAATTTTACACAATCTCCAAGGATAAGTATGTTTTTTTCTGCTTGCCTTCAGATCATTTGTCTCTCATCAGCAATAGTAACAAATATATTTTATCCTATTTTTAATTACTATTCTGTCTTTGTTTTCCATTCTGACTCCAAATGCTATTATATTCTATTTTTTTGCAAATAAGCTGATAATTTTATCTTTAAACTACATTTTCATTGTTTTTCTCTTTAAAAATGAAAGTGGCATGTCACAAAATGATGCATGTTTATGTCTTGTAGTGAGCTATAGATATCTATTCTTTTGAATGAATGGGGTAACTGTATTGCTTCTGCAACTAACAGTACCTTCACTATGTTTAAATGATTTTAAGGGTTTATAAAAAGAATATATTGTAAAAGTGAGTACCATTTTCTATCTTTGACACTTCAGCCTAGCTTGATTGAAATTAAAATAGTTGAAACTGAAAATGAACAAAATCTCACCTATTTTAAAGCTCTCAAGAATTTCTCTACTTGTTTTTAATTTTTTAGTTTTTCTGACAGTCCCAATGTTCATTAGAGAAAAGACTATAAACTTATAGTTTATTGACTACACAATCAATAAATAATACCCTTTCCTTCTTTCTAAGAACTCAGTGCATCTGTGCCGTATAGAAGGATGTGTGAATGGCGATATGAATCTTGTGCTAATCCTTGTGTTAAAACATGTAGTGATCCTGAAGGGATAGCATGTAAATTCCTTCCTCTGTAAGTAAAATTAAGCTCATATTACTACTGTATTTTTTTTTGTAATATGTGTACCATAAGCTTTCTGAAAATTAGTGCAGCTGGAATATCCCTTCATTTTTACTCATCCAGATTTCAGTATCACTCTTGTGAGCAACTCTCACAAGTTCTGTGAAAACAATTGTAACAAGCCACTCATTTCCCACTGTATATATTCCTGCTTACAAGTGATCTTTAAACACAAAAATAAGAGGGTTTGTATTTAGCTCAGGGAATTACCTTCTGGTAGTGGGTAAGTAGAACTCTATTAAATTAAATTAAGGCTATTCCCTTCTATGAATTTGTATTCACATCCTAAACCAGCACCCCATGATGCTGTAAATGGCTACATCTTTCTGGTGTTTCTATGACAGAGATAAAAAACTGTAGGAATAGTAAGGATGGACTACGCCCTCTTCTGTAAGAGGAAGGAACTCTATACTAAAAGATGCTCCCTGTCATGACCTGAGGGATTTCACACAGCGGATGTTATGTTGTTACTTCGTAACAAGATTTCTGGTCTACAGGGATTTCCCCTGGCATCTATGGAACCACAACAAACTAAAAGGAAAAATGCCTAAAACCTCTACGCACAAAATCTGGTGGAAAAGAAATGGTATTTTGAATTTCAGACTATCTCCCTAGGCATATGCAGTTTATGATTGGGAATTTTACTAATATTACTAATTTTCTCTGGTTTTAGCTTTTTCCATACAGGTGCAATGGTTGTTAATGTCATGATTTTCTTATTAAAATCCCCCAACAATAAAAAAGTAAGGGAATATATGGACTTGTCTGCACTCTCCTATGCTCAAAGTACACAAGAATGAGACTTGCTATAGAGTTAGTCTAAGTATTTTAATGTCTTGAATGAACATATCTGCTTAAAACAGTGGTCTCGTAGAGAATTTCTTCATCCTATAGAAAACCTTTCTGCTTAGGGGTCTGAACTTCCACCTGGTTCTGGAAGCAGAATGGTCTGAATTTATCATGTTCATCAGCCTATGCAAAGAATTTATTATTAATAATTTAGAAACAGAATTGTGCTGTTCAATGTATTTTTTACCTTAAAATGCTTCAAAATGCTGTGTTCACCATTACACAGGAAAGTTGTCAGAACTCTGATGGGGAAGACATTAAAATGTTTCATTTTGCCAAAGTAAAAGAAATTAAAATTAATTTATTAATTAATTATACAATATTTTAAAGGGTTGAAGGATGCTTGCCATACTGTCCCAAAAACATGATCCTTGATGAGGTCACACTTAAATGTGTTTATCCGGAAGACTGTAAGTATATTTTATTATATTGGTCTAATCTCATAAATTACTTTAGAGACCCCAGGAAAGATTTTAATCAAATCTACATTGTTGCTTTTTTATTAAACTCTTTATCAGAACATCTTTCTGTTGAAGAATGTCTCTTTGGAACATAGACCCCATTACCAGTCATCCAAATTACATGTCCTACATCCAAACAAGTCATATCAAAAGTTGAATTCTTTAATTTCTCTAATAGTGTGTTAAAGTTAACCTTTTGTGATGATGGTATACTCATCACAACTATATTTGACTTGATAATGTTAGTATATCATATGTATATAAGAGCAGGATCCCAAATGTCAGAAATACTGCTGTGGTGAAAAGTTTAGACTTCTCAGCTGATGAGCCACCACTAACAAATTCAGTGCACCTACTTCATAACTTCTGGTGTATGTAGATACCACATTATTTGCTTATTTTTGGTATACAGTATTTTTTAACAGATTATATTTTAATAGTAACTTATTTTATTTTACAGGTTTTGAATTAAATACATTGTGCTTGATATTTGCTAGTACGAAGTTATCTCATACAGTATACTACTTTATTTATTCCAAATATTTTACTATTTTGCATTGACTGAATTTTCCATGGAATTACCTTGTTGCTTCAAAACTGCTCTCCAAAATCAAGGTTTTCACTAATAATTAAAAAATAGTTACTTCATTTGCAAAGAAAATTAGAAAACTTGAGTCAACTGAGTTCCTCAAAGTCTTGAGGCAACCTGGAACCATTGATAAGTCATCTTCTTAGCAAAATGATGTTCCTATTTGCTAATATTTAAGTAGGGTTTGAGTAGAGATGAATGTTTCTATTTTGTTTTACCAATAATCCATAAAAGACAGTGAAATATGCATTTTTCCTTTCAGGCATACCTGTGACGCCTACAGAATCAGCAACTGGAACAAAACCTTCGTTGTTAATCTCTCACATGGGTGCTACCATGGAGAAATTTCCTCAGACGCCTCCTTTATTTATTACTTCAGGGACTAACTCAACTCATACTGGTGCGCCAAACAAAATAATCATGAAGGCAAACACAACTTTAAGGGGAATGAATATGTCAGCACAGTCCATTACAGACTTTTATTCACTGGAAGCATCTAACGCAGCCACCTATTCAATATTTTCAATGCCAAGTACAGTGAAGCCTTCTGATGTACTTCACAGCACAGCCAGCCCTATTATCCTTTCCAAACTCATCTCTTCAACAGATTTTCCAAATGCTCTTCAAGCCTCAGCAGTCACATCACATACTGCATCTATAACTTTACACATTACAATAGCAACTCCAACAACCCTTCACAGTGCAAGTCCTATTCTAACATGTTCTACATTACTAATACCCACTTCCCTAGTGGTTGTTCCATTTCCACTTGAAACATTGTCTACTCAGCTAGGAACTGTTCCCCCTACCTCTGCATTAACAACTTTAACCTCCAAGCCATCTTTTGTCACTTCTGAGCTGCCTGCAGGGATTGGGAAGAGTAGAAGTCCTTCAGTAAGTCATACTAAGGGAGCAACAGTATCCTCTGAAGTGTCTTTGTCTGCTTTGCTGGCTGGCAGAGCAACTTTCACAAGACCTGTATTTCTTCTAGGTTCACAGCTGACACTAAGCACATCTACTTCTCCTATATCTACTTTGTCTGTTAGAAATAGGTCTGGCATTGGTCAAACAGTAGTTTACCCAACACCCATTTTTGCACTGACTTCAGCTGCTCCTCACATTCCTGTGACTGCTAGATTTGCTAGCTTTGAGAAATATTTTCCCTAATTAATCACAATTCCATATTTTGAAGCAGCAAAACCCTTGTCTAAAACTTCTCTGATATCATTAAATGCAAGTTCTTTAACTAGTTTTTATCCAAAGCCATTTTTATCTTCAGTGGAAATTTCAGAGACTGTTCCCAAGCAGACATCTCCATTAATAAAAGGCAGTATTTCTGCTGCTCTTCCCTTGACTGTATTTTCACCCCAAGTTGCTTCCCAAATCCCTATAAACACTTCTTCAAGTCCTTCTGTAACATACAGAGTATTTATACCAATGCATTCTCTGATTACCTCCCTGAAACCCAAAGCTATGCCAGATGTCACTGTTGCCTCCAAAAGTCTTTATAAAGTACCTTCTACTGCTTCCACTCTTCTAGTCAATCCAACAATCTCTGATATGTCTATCACAAGTAAAGTCTCAACAATAAATACATAATGTACACTGATTCCTTTTCAGTGTCATCCGTTTCTAAAAAGCCAATGAAATCCATTATGTCTACAGTTTTCCCTCTTAGGACATTGGTATTACCTCTAAATGCTACATTAATAACTACTTCAGAAATTACTGAGTACCCAGGCAGTTCACATGTGGCCCAAAGTTCAAGCAGTTTAATTCCTAGAGATCCTTCTCTTACAATGTTATAATCTTTATTTACAATCTTGTTATCAACATCAATGCCATCTTATGTTACATCTCATACTACAAGTGCTTCATTGATTCCTATACTCAGGAGGGCACCATAATTAACACAAAATATAACTACTACCCAAACATCTGTTTCATCTCTAGATACACAAGGAACCTTTAAAAGTCCAGTTATAGACTTTGCAACTTTTTTGGTAGAGTTTTCTATATTCACTTTAAACATAAGCCCTTCTGTCAGCCTTTCAGCGACATTAAAAACATCCATTCTAATGCCCTCTTTACTAATATCTACAACTCCTGAAGCCACTTTAGAAAGCCAGTCCAGTAGGGTCTCTGTGTCTTCACCTCCTCCTAAGACCACTCATATCTCTGCTGTTTCTCTAGGAAAACAGAGTTCTTGGGTAAGTTCTTCAGAAGAAGATGGAACGTTATCAGCCGTATCAGCTGGAATCATGACTCAATCCACTACACCAATGATCACGAACACAACAGTGACTGCTACATCCCTAAAAGCACCTAATATTTTTTCGAAAATACCACCTAGCTCTTCAGCCAGTTTATTAGCTACTTCTGGCACTACTGTAGCCTCTAGGATTACTACAAAAGACACCGATTCTTTTGTTGCTGATTTGGAGTTTTATGTGGCTTCAGATTCAGTTCCTACTACCATAGACACACTCATGCTTGTGTCACACAAATCTTTATTTACACATGGAGCGACTCAGGCTTCACAGAGCACTAAAGAAACTCCAAAAATTTTATTCATGAAAACATCTGGTACTACAAGTCCATTATCACAGACGAAGAGTACCTTATTTACAGCTCCAGAAGTTAAATATGCAACTTCATTTGAAAGAACCATGGATATTTTAGAAAGTGGTCAGACTTTACATGAGCAAAGAAATGTTACCAAGACAAAGTCAACCACAACTGAGAAATCTTCCCTGCCTTCTTTGACTGTATCTGCAGTTCAGAGTTCACCGTTTTCAAGAAATACAACTTCAGTAAAAAACCTCTCTCTTTCTGGAGTCCCGGATGTAACATCATTAGCTTGGTCCAAAATCCCAACACATAAAACCATTAAACCTTATTTCAGTATGACAGAGCCCACAGACCTGCAGACAAGAACTAGAATAGATTTATCTCATACTAGTGGTGGAATGGCTCTGCCTTCCTCTTCAAAGCCTGTGAAAACACAAACTTACCTGGCAAGAACAGAAACAATGACAGCTGTAGCTGACAAGGCTTCCTTTGGTACAGTGATGCATACACTGATATCTACATCTTCTGAATGTGTGGTATGATCAGTTTTACTTGCCCCTATGCGTTAAAATATATATTGCTTTTCAGTCTGTTCTGTTATGCTATGTATGTAATACAAGAGATTTAAAATATCTCCTATTTTTGTTTTTATTTGTATGTTTTAAAATACTCAATTATTTTTAGGGAATTGTTGTATCCCTGCTCTTATACTACCCTGGAATATTCTGCAACTTGATGTATTGCTCTGGAAAAAAATGACTTTTAAAGCCATGTGCTGATTCTAGATAGATAAATACATCTCTGAGGTTCAGAAAAAGCCGTAATTAATGAAATTTTTGTTTTTCTTCATAATCTCACCTTGTCTTTCTGTTTTTCCCATTTGTTTCTTTGTCATAGGATTTAAAATTATGGAAATACGTGATTCTGTATATCTTAAATTCGGGGGGTTGGACTAGATGATTTCCAGAGGTCCCTTCCAACACCAACCAATCTGTGATTCTGTGATTAAAATGCTTCAGATTATTACTGAATATAACATGTAGCATCAGTGCATAATGCTTTACATAGAGTATTTCACCAAAGCTAGGTGGAACAGGGACAGTGTGGGTGAATGGACATGCACAAAAGCAATTCATGCCAAAATAACTGATGAGGGATCATGTAGATACGCTGATTCTGCCTCAGAGCAGGGTGATGAATGAGTGATCGCTTGGACTTCATACAGGCAATGAATGTAAAGTTGATTCTGGTTATTTTTTCCTTATATGACAGCCGAGGTACCTTGAACCTGTGGACAAATGCAGCCAGTATGTATGTGTTAATATGGGTTGGATGTTATATAATCTTTCAAGAAACTGCCCTAAGGATGTGCAGAAGCCAGACTGTGGTTTTCAAGGAATGCCAGTTCAAGTTAACACTGATAGTTGTTGTCCAGAATGGGAATGTCCCTGTAAGTCACTGTTTGATTTTTAAATACTACACAGAGCCTTGATCTGTAAGTTTCAAGTAATAAATTAAGGGTTTATTACAGTGGGAATATGAGGTTGAATACTGGAATGAATTTGAAGGGAGCTGTTCATGAGCAAAACAGAATGAAATATACTGAATGTTTTGGTATCTTTGAATTAATGTTGAAGAGAGTCAAAGTACTTTGTTCTGAATTAAAACACTGAAATGAAATCTGCAACACAAACATCAAAATTTTCCAACTGAGACTTTGCAGAATTTTTATCAGTATAAATGTTGAGATTTCAACATTTTGTGAAGAAAACAAATTAAAAACTAGCATTTTCTGGAAGACAGGGCCCCCAGATTGCAGTTAGCTCTAACTGCAGTCTTTATATATATTTAGAAACTGGCACGTGGCTATCTGCCAAGGGAACAAAAAGGCCAAAGAAAAGTCGTATTAAAAACCTTGCAGCATAACTGAAACCAATATCGCACTTTTAAATATTTGTCTCAAGACAGGACAGATAAGTCTCTTGTTATCAATATTTGAAAAATATGTATATTTTAATGCATATATTTTATCTCAAAATGTACAGATTAATTGGCTTGCCCATAAAACATTGATGTAAGCGAAAATTTACACCAATTTAAACTTTCCCCCCTACCCTGGGTACATAGCAGTAGGTTAAGGCATTTCCACTGAGTAATTTGCTTCTGCTTGTGCCTCAGTATGTTGTCTGCAGAACAAGGTTATCAATATACACATGAACGTATATATGATAGCAAATATTGATAAAACTGAAATTTTTTTGAAATGCCCTGTATTTGGTTTTGTGGTAACTTCATTAAATGACAGTTCTTTTTTAGGCCAATGTTCTGTACTGTCTGAACTGAGTGTTATTACATTTGATGGAAACAACATAGCCCTTTGTAATATGGCTTCCTACATTTTAGTCAAGTTACAAGGAGAAATTATTGTTGCTCATATTGAAAAGTGTCCTGCTAATCAGGTAAGATTCTTGCATTTCCACAAGAAATGTAATAGTTTATTGAATTTTTCTGCTATAGGTATGAAAGTCTGCAAAAATGTATCACTTACTACTTTCAGATAAAAGACATACCCATTAAAAAATGGCAAGTTATTTAATTTTCAAGGAGCATGCTTAATCATGCTGTCTAGATAAAATAATTATATCTCAGATTAAATAGTAATTGTTATGTTATAAGGAAATTCAAATTTAGGTTCCTTTTAAATTATTGGGGTGACATAACTTTTGAATCTCCATGTCTCCTTTCAGGTGATCCACCCACAAATCCCGAGGCCTTGAATTTATACTTTACAATATGCTCAAAATAATAAAATATTTTGAGTAATCACAAAAATATTTGTAGTTATTTTAGGAAGGTATTATTGAGTTTGGGTTTAGTGTGATGAGGGGTTCTTTGTAGGTGCATTGCCTAAAGAGGAGTTCCAGTCACTTTATTTTTAGACTGACAGTTTAGGTCAGGTCAGTCTCATCCTTAGAGTCTGTACATACATTTCCTTCACGTTGTCTGTAGCCCTAATTTGTGTAGCCCTTGAACAACTGGCTTGTATTTCCATCTTTGCTTTGTGGATAAACAAGTTCCTGATGAGAAACTTCATCAGAGTTCTTTCCTTCCCATCCCTGTTTGGTCTCTTACCCACTCTTACTGGGCAACTGTACACTTGATTTTTAAGTCCCGAGCCTTACACTGGTTTAGAGGTTATCTTTTAAATTGCTCTCTTCACTGTTTCTTGGTTGCATTCTATAAAGGTGTGAACACAGATCAGGTAGTTCGAATTCTATAGCTGTAGTTCTCCAAGAAATATTTTTAAGGGGCTTTGCAGCATATGCTGAATCTCATGATGCTGGTAATGAGTTGCTATCAATATTAAGCTGTTTAGTTAAAAGTCACCTGAGGTATGGTATATATGAGCTGCAATCTTGTGCAGAAATATGCCTTGGTAAAACAACAGTTTTATCAAAGTTAGGGCAGAGGATTTCATTGACATGACCATTTTATTTCTATGTGTTTTTAATTCAACTTGTTCAGGTAACTGTGTTATCTTTTCTGTATTATTTTCCACATAAACCCCTGCTCTGATTTAAATCTTTAACAAGTATATAAAGTTTCTAAAAACAGTTAATAAAAAGAGTCACTACATTAGCTGGGAAATATGTATTTTTATTATTTATAAGGAATATATTAAATTACTTTAATTATGAAGTTGGTTGTAGAAGAACTTCAAACGCAAAGAAAATGATCAACTTATTTTTGCCAAATAAGAATGCTGCTTATTATCATTACATTTCTAATCTATTTTTAATGTTTTCCAGAGTGCAAATTCAATAAGAAAGCTAGTGAGTACTTTTTCTTTTACTAATTATTAAATACACTAGTATTACACATATTGCAAAAATCCCCTATAGCACTGGTACAGAATTAGAAAAACAATAGTAACTAAACTTGTTTGTCACTTTTTCTTTCAAGGTTTCCCCTGCAAGCACTTCAGGGCTCTGTTTTAAGAAATTAAATGTAACAACATTCACAAATAAATTACTTATCAATCGTTTAGCGAGAAAAGTAAGTATATGTCACCAGTATTTAGCATGTGTACACTTAAAAGATAGCTGGAGAGCTATTCTGTTGTAGAATGCAATAGATAGATTTATAATGAACGTACTACACAATCAGGATTACTTTTGCATTTCAGGTTCCCAGTAATTCATGGTATGCTAGAAGCAAAAAATACACATTTCTGACACCATGCTTCATTTATATGTCATTTATACAAAATGACACTTCAAAGTTCTTCTGAGATTTTAAAGAAACTGCAAAAACATTTATACTTTAGAATATATTTTCAGAAAACCTAGAACCAATCAGAAATGTTCCAAGACATGATAAATACTTAAGCTGCCTTTCCTACTAGTCAGTAACAGATCAGAACAGATAACTTAGAATAATTGGGGTGAGGTGGTTTTGTTTTTGTTTTTTTTTTTTTTTATTGTATCATACTTGATAAATAAGATCTATTGCTTCCTTAATTAGAAAAGATTTCTGTGTCATTATTTTTTCTCATGCCTACTTCATTTGCAGTTATAGGAAATGGCACTGATGGGAAGCTCTGTGATTTAAGCACTGTATTATTGTATGTGGCAGAGGCTGTAAAAAATATCTTTTGCTATAAAATATAAAGGCATATAAAAGAAATCTTCACAATCTGTTTTATCCCTAAAATGTATTTGGTTTATTTTAGGTAGTCGTGGATTCTGTAATTCAATCATTACCGTTTTCAAAAGAAGGACTGAGTATTCAGGATACTGGCTCAATGTATGTCATTAATACCCCAGCTGGTATGAGCATCAAGTGGGCTCATGTTACAGGCATCATAGATATACAGTATGGATTACACTCTAACACATCGATGAAGACAGAAGGACTTTGTGGTGAGGCTATGGTGGTAATTTTTTTCTTATTTAATAACTTTCTGTTTAAAATTTACACCTCTCTTGTGTCTGTGACCTGCTGTCCCTATAGCTCTCCTTGTGACCTGCATTAACTACACTGACAATCCTATTTGAGGTGGGCTTGTGAAATTCTATTAATAAGAATAAATCAATAATTCTGTTTCAAAGCACTGCTTGCTAATAAAGTAGTTTGCAGAGTGAGTAATGATCAGTACATTTTATCTCATTAACTTTAAAAAAAATGTACTCATCTCTGCCTGTGTTTAAGAATATTGTTGAAGTCAAGTAAAGAAAAGGGGAAAATTTCCAATGGGGAGTGGCTTTTGAAGTTCATGTAGTGCCAGTATATTTCAGTGATTATGGGAGAGAAGAATAACTCTCAGATGTAAGCAGCGGGAGTTTATTGCTATGCAAATGCTGCTAGGTGTATCTTGGGAAAGGTCCAAGTACCCTGAGGTTAGTGAATCCAAATTCAGACATCTTAGAGTTGGATCTATGGTCCAAAACTGTGCTGAGATGTCTCAGACTTAAATTACAATGATAGTAAATTTAGCACATTTCAGGCTTCCTTGAGAGCCTTTTTAAAACTCTGACAGTAAAAATTATATGCAAGTGGGTATTTTAGAGTTATTTTAATTCTATCTATGTGGTAAATTTGCTTTATTTTTAAAGCTGTATTGTTTCTGCAATTCTGTAGTATGGACCTACAAATTCTAATGCCAGCACAGTTTGTAGGATGGCATTAAGACCGCAGCAAGAAGCAGAAGTGTTAAGAATACTGGAAAACAGTGCTACCGTCAAATGCTTCTTATCATGCAAATACCATATTCTGTGTTTCTCCATGCTGCCTGAGAGAGTAACAGCCTGTCACACCAGGCTAGGCCTGTTCTAACAAGAGACCTTGGAGAATATCAGGATGCAAGGCTGGAAGCATGAAGGCAAGGACTTAGGCTGTGGTTAGAAATGCGGAAGGAAAGTGAAAAAAGGATATAGGAACTTTGGCTGATAGTCTGTGGGATGTAAAACACTATTATGAATATAATCATTCTGACATTAATGACTTGTTATGTGCTTATAGGAAGTATATGTTTTCACTGATGAATGAATGAATACACACAATAATAAATTCAGATAGCCAATAGATGTCAAGGGTTTGGGTGGGACATTTTTTTCAGTGGTTTTGTAGTAATAAATTGACTAAGAAAAATATTTTCTCTAGAGAAAGCAATTTATTCATCAAAAGATTCCTTTCGTAACTTCTTGCATTTAGAATGTTCAGTTAAGTTTCAATGCAGTGTCAAATCATCAGCAATGAGCAGTTAATTTGAAAGCCATCTCCAATTACACCCATGGAGCTGATTGCTATTCAGGAGATTGAGATCAGAATCTGGTGCCATGTCAGTGAATTCGTTACACTCAACAGCACATTTTGGTGACAGTTTTTCTCAAAAGTTAATTAATTGTTGGGAAAAGTGTCATTACTTGTACGATCTACTTGTTTTGCTAAGCTATTGAGCTGACAACTAAAATCACAAGTAGAAAGTTTGAACTACAGTGGGCACATAGGTTGTTTCATTTATAAATTCAGATGACTAAGTCCCACAGGTGAGCCTGATGAGCAGATTAATCTTACCTTATCAGGTGCATTTTCCCAAAGGAAATAATGTGGCCTGTTTATTCATGCTTTGAATATGATGCTCTGTCTCCAGGGGTGTGTAATGGAGATCCTACTGATGACCTGAAAATGCAAAATGGGACCATAATTACAAATATGGAGGAAATTGAAGTGTTTATTCAGAGTTGGGAAATTGAGAAATCACTTGATGTAACAACCAGGAGGCCAGTAAGAAACTGTACTGAAGATAACTGCACATACTGCATGGAACTGTTAAACAGAAGCACTTTTATCCCTTGTCACAAGAAAGTGAGTATGAAAATCAGAGAAATTCCAGGTGCAAATTAAATAAAAGATGTATAGTTAAGAAAAGAGTGAGGGAGATATGCACATTTTTAATATTTTGTCTATTTTCATGAGTTGACAACTGGATGGGTGGCTTTACTACCTCTGTCATGATGGCTTTAATACTTTTGTATGTTGTAAACACACATCTATATGGATCCCTGTGCTATTATGCTGTATCTTAAATTATTTAGTAGGCAAAGGTCAAAGGAGAGACACCAGGTCATTATCTCAACACAAATGCATTCCAAAAGAGTTATTTTTAATAAATACTTGACAAAGGTCACTAAAATGAACTTATTGCTTCCACTGCATATAGCAACAACTCATGCAGTCTGAGACTGGGTGTACTAAATAAATTTCCAGCTAAACAAATCTTGACATAGCTGCTCTTACGTTGACAATTTGGTAGCATTTCTTACAGAAATTATTATCATTTGTTTCTGGACACTGTACTTTCTAATGGGGTTACAACTGTAGCATGCAGACTGCCACTAGAGGTGGGTAGTGCAACACAGCTGCTTCCGGGAATGGGAAATGAGGAAGCCTCTAATCTCTGAGGTCTGACTCACTTTTCCTACTTAAGTCAAAATAAAAAGGATTAATTACTCAAGTGGCCCTTTCTTTCTCAGTGATAGACATGTCCAGGTTCCTGATTCACTTCTTGCTGTTGTGCCCTTCCACTCTTGGTCTACATTGTGTTACTTTTTGGTAACACATTTGATTTTGATCATAGACAAATACTGCTAAAGGTATTGCAGACAGCTGAGCCCCTTCCTTCAAACTCCCAAGACTTCTCCTCACTTTCCCAGGTAGAAAAAAATGCAGGGAGTTCTTCTGAAAGGAAGAGGTTAAAGAGATTTAAAAAATAAAAAAAAAAAAAAAAAAAGATTAAAAAGATTAATAGATACTTGCCACAGAAACTTAATGGGAAGGAGCAATGGTAGGCAGTTTGGAATCAAGAAAGGAGAGTAGTACCACTGGGAAACAGGATGCTTTTCATAATTGTTTTAACTTATCTCATTTAAAAATAATTAAAGGGAATCTAAACAGTCAGAATTCCTACTTTATTTGTGTTTCCAGGAGAACTTTCATAGCCTGAGATACAATGCAATTGCATCTTTTCCTGGTTTACAGCAAAACCTGATGTAGCATCAAAATTGCCAAGCACTTGGTTCAACCATTATGAAATTTGTTTTCTATCATATATGTGATGGTGGCAGAGCCAGAGTGGATGGAGTGTATTGTGTGCTTCACAGGCATGAAGCAACTGGACAAGGATGGGCAATAGAGTCATTAGTGTAATGAAGTTTGTAGCAGAAGTGAGCGACTACTTGAAGATTTGCTGAAACCACAGGGAGAACTGGGCTGCAGCACAGTTGTGAACAGGCAGAATGAAACAAAATCTGACTTTTCCACCTTGTTATAAGTTTATGCAAATAAAAACAACAGAAATAAGATTGCACCACCTGCATTTAGACCCAGTAACACAGATTCTCGGGTCCTATAGACACAGAAACAGAGCACTCAGTAATATTTTTTTCACAGCAGGAAATTATGGAAGGTATAGCAACAATGTTTAGCTGAGATTGTTGACTTCTAACTGACAGGGCTACACTGCAACAGGTCTTGCGAGTACTGTTACAATCCCATGAGGACTGTGTTCTGTGCCTACTAATAAGCATAAAAAATCCTGGTTTAAATTTTGCAGAATTAGCGTCCTGAAAAAAAACAGTGTTTTTAACTTTAGACACGTGTGATTTTTTTTTTCCTTTACAGCTATTGTAACTAATTATTGTAACTAATGATTTATTTTAATTACAGAAAGGTCTTCTAATTGTTAATTCTCAACTGCAATATATTCCTAGGTGTCACCACAGGAGTTTTGTGAGAAGATGTGGATCAATAGTACTTATTTTTGGAATTATGAGTGTGATGCACTTTCTGCATATGTGGCTTTATGCAACAAGCACAACATCTGCGTTAAATGGAGGACACCCGGTTACTGTTGTAAGAAGATATCCATGTTTTATACACCAATGTGGCTTTATACACTAATGTGGCTTTATACTGCTGCAGTGTATAGTGATGAGTTAAAAATATACTTCTTTCTATTGTTATTGTAACTACTATGTCATTCTATTACAGCGTTAGTAAATCAGGTACAAGTTCTTAAGATGTATTGTTTTAGTCAAAGTGTCACAAATAATTTTTAATCTTGATTGAATGAGTTGCTTACCTAAAGTACTGTTAAAAATATAAATGCATATTTTCTGTGATACACTCAGTTAATCTTATTACCTGTTTATCCAATGAAATGCTGAAAGAATTAACAGCAGCACTTAATGTCCTCTTTTTATGACTTGCAGCATTGATTTGTCCTGAGGGCAAGGAATACCAGCCTTGTGTGCAACCCTGTGAAGCCAAGACATGCTTGAATAAATGGTTCTATGAAGATTCTCCCTGTTCCTATTTAAGGGAAGACTGTGTGTGTAAAAATGGCACTATTCTGCATAGAACAGACTCTGACCTCTGTATACCAGAAGAAAAATGTAGTAAGTGCAGCAAGACAGAGTGGTTTTGCAGATATGCCAATATTAACCACCGCTCAGTGTAAGCGGTTTTAGTTCTGTGTCAGTCCCCAGTAAGGTGAATCTGGTCCAACTCCCTTCAACAGAGCCTAGCTTTATCTCAAGCTACAGTAATTTTTGCTTTCTGTTCACTTGGATTCAAGACCCAGTGCTGATGTATTATGCTGGGAAAAAATGATGGTTGTTCTTCCATAGCTCCCAGGCTTTCTTTCCTGGAGTACTCAAGAAGGAATAGTATGGCAGGTTCTTTCCCTTGCACTCATTATTTATTTTCATCCACAGTGAAGCATTCGTTCATTTGAGATTTTTAAGGTAATGATCTTTTCTTGGATTCCTTGATCACAGTGCTCCACAGGACTCTTATTTTATGCAATGATTTGATGTAATTCATAGTTGCTTGCAGGCAATCTGTGCTCTCTATTTGTTCAAGGGATATGTTTTTTTCTTTCAGCATGTACAGATAACAAAGGACAACCCCGTTCTGCTGGGGAGATCTGGAATGGGTCCGTGAGAGGCTGTTGCATGTACAACTGTTTAGAAAATGGAAGCATTGTTGCTGTAGAACCTGAATGCAAGGAGGAACCACCGCTAGTTTGTGAAAGAGAAGGGGAAGTTATTGTCCATGTCATTGAAGAGAGAGCTTGCTGTCCGAAGAAAGTTTGTGGTATGTACCACACTTGTTTTCAGTAACACAAGTATAAGGTAAGTGCTTGACATTCACTGGCACGTGACAATATTTAGACAGGGTTCAAGGTTGCATTTTTAGAAGTAATTTTTAGGTACTTGTGGCTGGTTGGGCCAGCAAAGCAGGCTTCTTTTCTTCCTAAGTACTGACTCACTGAAATAGGTGGGGTTTTTTTCTTAAAAGTCCACTACAGAATCACAGAATTGCCTTAATTGGAAAAGACCTATAAGATCATAAATCCAGTAAGTCTATCATTAACCTAACACTGACAAGTCCCCTAAACCATGACTTGACCATGTCCCTAGGCACTATGTCTAGACAACTTAAATACCTCCAGGGATGGGGACTCCACCCTGCCCTGGGCAACACCTTCCAGTATCTGGTAACCCTTTCAGTAAAGAAATTCTTCCTAATATTCAATCTAAACTTCCCTTGGCACAGCTTGAGGCCATTTCCTACATAATCAGTCATTTCCTACAGATTACTACAGAATCAATCATTTCATACAGAATCACTAGTGAAACAAAACGTCTGTTAAAAATGGATTTTTAAGCTCTTGGGTGGAATTTCAAAAGGAATTGAGAAATACTTGATTATAGAAATACCTTGGTAATTGGGGCGGTCTTCAGAGCCTGTTCATTTTCTTATTAGTGCTTTGATGTGAAGAGCAGTATCTTCTCTACCACTGACCTACTGCTGTTTTCCAGCAGCAGTATACTATGAGCTGATCACTGAATACTAATATTGTCTAGCCATGGTTGTTAGAAAAAGGAATAAGCTTATTGCTCCTAAAATGTTAAGCCAAAGACTTATTTCTTCATAACATCTTCAAGGAAAATGAGAACAAATGGTCCAGCTGATATGGTTATTTTGCTCAATAGTTAGATACCTGTAACTGACACTGTATTGTCAATTTGTTTAGGTAGTATTTTCACTAGGACGTTTTAGCTGTGTAGGATGCAGAGCAAGTAAATATCTGCTTTAAGAGGGATACAACTGTGCTTGCACAGTGCCACAGGAATGGAGCTATATCAGCCCTGGATTGAGCTTGGAGGTCTACATGGTGGTATGGAGTACACTTTAAGCTGACTTGGGCTGCTCTTAGTTTGTGGATCTCTATACTAGACGGTATAGATATCTTTAGCTATAGGACTTGCACTTGTATCTGTTCAAATATGTCAAAATTGATTTTTTTTATTCCACAGAATGTAACATGTCATTGTGTGACACCATTATTCCAACATGCAAACCCAATGAAAAATTAGTGGTAGGCTACCACCCCCTGTCCTGCTGTCCACAGTACCGATGTGGTAAGGGAAATATAAAAACACAGTTACTGGGACGTTTTCCACATTTGTATAATGTGTAAGAAATTTTGCCTTTCAAGTTGTTTTGATTGTTAATAGAACGGGACATTGTAAGTAGTACCAGGCAATGATGTGGTTTTTTTAACACTCTCCAATATTTCTGGGGGTTTGTGTTTGTGTTTTGCATCACTTTCGATTTACAGTCAGTTTGGGGTATTTTATTTTATTAAGTAGATGAAGAATATATTTTCTTTATCTTTTTAGTATTGTTTGTGACTCTTTTAAAAATACTGTTTATTTCACATCCTACAGAATGTGATCCTTCAGTCTGTTTCAATGCTTCCCAGCTGAACTGCAGAGAAGATCAATTTATTGTTGAAGCAAAACAGGAAGATCCCTGTTGTTTCTCTTATCTCTGTAGTAAGAAGCCTCTAATGTTTTTATGGATAATTAAGGAATAGCTAAGTATTTGCAAAAACGGTCTATTGTTCTAAACCTAATAACTTAAGCCAGGAATTCTTGGAAATGTCAGTGGGATTTCACACAGGTCAGGCCAACTGGAGCATGAATTATTATGTCCTTTGGTTTTGGAATCTTTTATTTACAACATAATTTTGAACATCATACTTGAAGTTTGTTATGTTTTTTTATTTAAATGTCAATACATAAAAGCTCTGTTATCCAAGTAACAAACATAATACACCTTGTTATATAATCTACTAAATAGAATTCACGTGATAACTTTTTAGTATTTAAAACTTTGTAAATGTCTGATTTTTTTCAATTTAGTTTGTGAATCCTGTATTGAGCCTGTTCCCTTGTGTGATGAAGGGGAAATTCTCACTGTAGATCTTAATACCATACATTACTGTTGTCCTCATTACTACTGTGGTGAGTGTAACTGTTGTCAGTTCAATTCATTGCCAGCTTTAGTAAAAATGACAGACTGTGTGTGTGTGGACATTTTTTTGATTCAGCATTTAGGGTGGGCTTCAGATAGAGATTAAGAGATCTAAATGAGGGTGTCTGTATTTGAGGTAGGTTCAGAGTTCTTGGTATACACAGTGGTGATCTAACCAACCCAGCCAATGGAGTCTGGAGAGTTATTTAGTTCACCAGACAGCATATAGCTAACTTTCAGGGTGATAGAAATACAGATATTTTAATGTGGAAGTGAATCCCATTCTTGGAGTATAAATATACAATTATTCATATTTTAAAATATCTGTAGTAAAACAACTTCCATGTTGTTCCTCTGCTGCACCATTCCTTAGTATTTAGGGAGTTTCTTTGCACTTTTAGCTTTTAAAGGAAGGAGTAGGTCAAGGGTTTCAAATACTGAGGGGTTGACTACTATTCAAACAATGAGCAGCCAGTAGAAAAATATTTGCAGTGTAATGTGGCCTCAGAAAACACAGAAATTGTGCTATATGTTCTTAAATAATGTCTACAAGTGTAACTGCTTAATTTAGATTAACTTTTGTCCTATTGCTGTTGAGTAATTTCAATTAATTAAATTATCTTCCAGTAAGTTTGGAGCTTAGTAGTTTTTACTTCAGGTGGTTCCATATTTTGGTCCTTTCGTTTTCTGATCACTTGCACTAACTGAAAGTTTCTGAAAAGGTATTTGGCACTGTTTTTGCCAAATTCTGGCAGGTAGAAGGTTAGATCTTAGTATGTGCTCTTCTTTCAGAGTCCCAGAAAGCCACCGCAAATAAGACAGGTATTTTCTTATTTGAGTCATCCCAGGAGGGAATTTGCTTCCTGTAACCTTACAGAAATGTGGTTTACAGCACATTTGCAGCTGAGAGGAAAAAAAACCAAAAACAAAACCACCAAGTTTTCCAAAAGCTGTGATTTTAGTTGACTTTGGTACTGGTTATCAGCTTGAGTGACTCTGAAGTAGGCAGAATATTAAATGATTCCTGTGTGATGTTTTCTGAAAAAACATATTCTAAGGCAATGAAAAGATTTTTCAGATCATATAATTCAGATGTTTAAGAAACACAATAAAAAATTATTAAAATATCATTATTTTTAAATTAGTTAATCAAGAATAATGTAAGCTGGAAAATTCAAAGGCAATTTAAATTCTCATATGTGTCTTTTCCCACCATTTAGTTTGTGATGAAAATCTTTGTTCTGAGCCTCCTATGAATTGCACAGGTGACATGACACTTGTGAAGGAAAAAATACCCGGGCAGTGTTGTCCAGAATGGCACTGTGGTAATTATTGCTTTATTGCTTAGTCACGGCTGTTAACAAAAGCTAACAATTAGCTAACTGACTAATACAGGTTTTTTGTTCTCTTCTCAGAATGTAACTGTGAAAACACTACTATGCTGACCTGTAAATTGGTAAGCACTGTCCTTTAGATATGTTTATTAAAGGTGTTCAAAGCTCTTACTCTTCCCTCTCCATTCCTGTTTCAATTAGTTGTAAAGGGTGATGAGACTGAACAGGGACAGGCTGCGACTGTCTCCTAGTCCCCAGCTCAAGCATGTAACTCCATCAAGTGACTGCATAGTGTTGTCAGCTATTCCTTGGGGTAATTTCACTGTGTATTTTAAGATGTTGAAGAAAAGCAACTGTAATATTATTCTGTTCGATGTTGACTTGAAACAATATGCTGGGAAGGTTTTCCATGCAAATAATTCCCAATTGTTCTTAATAATTAATAAGGAATGGTCTTTATGATCACATGTATCATCTGGAGAAATGTGTTATTTTGTTAATCATTTATGCTTTTGGTTAAAATGATTTCACATTACTGAATTTAGCTGATATGAGAAGTCATAAATATTTTGCTTCTCACATGTTTTCTTGAAAAAGGGATTGTGATCTGGAAAATAATTATGCAGGAATGTTCAAACTCCCATTATTACTATAGTGAGACTGATATTTTCCCTATCAAATGCTCGCAGCTTGTCTTTCTCTCCCCCTTATGTGAAGACTGCATAATGTAAAGTCTAAACAGGAGTTGTAAATTTGAATAGCTTTCACATATTTTTTGGAAGAAAATTCATAGAAGGCTTTTTTTTTTTTTTTTTGCAAATATGTTTATCATTAAAATAACTTCATATCTCAGGAAAAACTGCTGTTTAGCACATGCCTTCCTAGAGAAAATGAAGAGCTTTGCTCATGTTTAAAGAGATGAATACATTGAATAACTCTGAATGTGCTACTGTTTCTTGAGCACATTGTGATTTTTCTCCTTTATCAAAGCAAGGATGGAAGTGATGAAAGTAATATTTTACATTTTCAGAGAAAAATTGTCTGTTTAGCACTACATTTAATTGTGCATGACTTTGCAAACTCTTTTATCTTTTTATACTCAGGGAGAAGTTAAAAAAATAGATAGTAGTGTTTCCAGTGCTTGTGGATGTACTCACTACATTTGTGGTAACTTTTTCCTGTTCCTAGCTGGTTTTTTTTTAGTATTTAGTAAAAAGGGCATGCAAAGAAAGGAGAAATAGGACCATAATAACCTTCTCAAACATAAACACTCTTTTATCTTGATTTTATGTTGCCTAGTTACACAATTATGCTCTCTTTTCTGAACATGATGCTTTGTCTGCTAACCCATCAATTTTGTGTCTGTTCTGGTGGGGTGTAGGAGTGTTATAAAACTGCCTGTGCTTTCAGAGTCAGGTAAAGTATCTCTGGTGAGAGGCAGATAGGAGGCAAGTTGTAAACCTTAGCTGAGTGTGAGCTGTGGGACTGCTTCTAGTCCACTGCTGAGCACCAATGAGACAACATCTCACCAGAGCAACAGACCTGGCCAGACGGCACGAGGGTATGTACCCAGTCTTAAGATCAGACCTCTGCTCCCTTCCCCCACTCAGCTACCCTGTGTAGACTAGACTTCAGCTGTGCTGCACATGGGGTGCTTGAGGTACGTTGCAATCCTGATTGCAGCCCAGGCTAAGCTGCCTCCAGAAACAAAGCACACATTTACAGTACAGCTTGAGCATACTGCTGCCCCACAGGTAATTGTAGACATACTAGTTTAATTGACAGAAAGGCTACCTTTTGTGATGTGCAGAATAATTCATATAGTGTACTTAACCCGATGTTAAATATTAGAATTCTTTAAAAATAAGAACAACAGATTTTTTTTTTTTTTTTTTTTTTTTTTTTTTACTTCCATAGTAGGAACACTATCAATTTTAGGCAGGTTTGCATTTTGTAGCATTTTGTTAAGCTGAATTATATGTCCTTCCCCCACCCTGTTTGATAATTAAAACCACAAACTAATCAAGTCTAAAAGTTAGAATACTTTTGCAGAGCATAGGAATTTGTCCTAGTTTTCTCTTCACAGTGATTCTGTTAATTTGCTTGGTGATTTGCCCCCCCCCACCTTCTGGTAACAATTATTTCTTTTGGTGTTAGAGAAGGATGATGTGTGCATCTTCCAAGAGATCACAGTGCTGAATCCTGGACAGTCAGTGATTCAGTACTTGGATGGAGACCTTTGTTACACTGTACAGTGTTTACAAGAAAAAGATCAGACCACAGGATACAATGCCATGCATTTTACAATGGTGAACTGTTCCCAGCAATGTGAAGCTGTGAGTATTAAAATACAGGAATGATGCAATTTGTGAGCACAACTATACAATTACGATAAAAGTTAAAGTGATGACTTTTACTAGTCATGTTTGCTCAGCAAGAACTTGAGTGATGATGTATGTCCCCAGGATTATTTTGAGAGGAAATTTCTAGGACCATACATAAACATATCCATCCATCCATCCGTATATTGTTTCTCTTCGTATTTTAGTTGCAGAAATCAATGAATTTTCATACACTGCATGTTTAAAAAAATACTTGTTTTTTTTCTTTTTTTGCTTTCCTTTCTTTCCAGCATCAAATATATATTCCTTCCTCCAGTCACCATACTTGTTGTGGCACCTGTCAAAACGTGTCCTGTTCTTTTCATACTGATAATGGAACTCTAACTGTATATGAGGTAAGTGCCTCTGGACAGAGATAGAAAATAACTATAATGATATGATAAACAGTTGTCTGTCAGTCACTTCTCCATTAACTCATGCTGTGAGTCTTGCTTCATACCTCCTTACTGCTGGTTACGCACTTAGGGACTATTTTTGGTATATGATGGGAAAAAGTGTGTTTATTTAAAGTCCTGCCATTTCATACTAAGTTAATACCTTATTAGATTTTATTGGTTGTCATATTTTATAGAATCATAGAATGGTTAGGG
>NW_010323693.1:0-14265 GCF_000700745.2 Antrostomus carolinensis | reverse complement strand
CTGTGTTGTCTCTCCAACAGATGTTGGGGTGTTCCCATGAGGACCAGGACTTGTGAACATGAGGCTGCTCCTATTTGCCTATAGATATCATTACTACATAGCCACGGTAACGCTGTCCTGTGCTCGGCTGGTTAATGTACTGAACTGCTACACTGAAATTTGAGTTCAAGGCCACAGTAACACTACTAATCACTTTCAGGATGTCCTCAATTATTTGTTTCAGATGAGTGTCTCCTCTGGATCAAACTAATTCTTGCTTTTCTGCTCCATTCTTAAGCACATGGTTAAGACAGAAATAATAATAACAACATCTAATTTTTCTGAAGGAATCCAGCATATCTCCCTTCTCCAAATTTACATTTTTCCTCTAAGGATGCACAAAAACTCTGAACAGCAAAGAATAATCCTTAATACTTTTCAGATGCAGTATGTAGTGCTTTCCTTTCTGATTCTGTGATGACTATGATTTAGTTGCTTTCCCCTGACAACATAGCAGGGGAGGGATTTCTGTAACCTTCCTGAGAGACGTTCCTGGTCAAGTGCAAATACTAAGACCGACTTTATTATGAGATGAGCCAATATCAGTACTTTACTGCTTTCCTCATCTTTCTTTTATTAAATTCTCTCCTAAGATCCATTTTTCCAAGGTGTCTCCTAGCCTGATTACCTTTCCCACGTCTCTAGTAAAGCTCTGCAAGAACTATTCTCTTGTTAAAAATCTCTGTGCAGTCATTTTCATTCTTCATCACAATGAAGGCTTATTCCCATTTACACTCCTTTTCCGTTTGTCATCTGGATTCTAGGCTACAATTCTGAGTCACCTATAGGGAAACCTTGATTATGGGATCCAGTCCATTCCTCAGCTGCGTTAATTGAAGATGGGCAGCCTTGAACAGCATTATACTCTCAGTGTACAAACTTTCAAAGTGAAATGACATGAATCACTGCAAACAGTTCTTACATCACCCTCCATCTGCCTTTTTTTTCACACTCCTAATTTCCAGAATATTACTGGAAGTTTAACTGCATGTCTTTCTGGTTCCATATTTTATCCCTTGTAGAAACTATATTATTTTGTGTTTGGATGTGTGAAAAGCTCTAAAAACTTTGCTACCACTGTATTAGTTATTTCAGCTAATGTCTTGTTAGATTGAATTAACTCTTTGATTTGTGTTTTTTAGTATTTGTTAAATATTGTTAGTTGATATAAAATTAAAACAGATATATTTTCTTGCTTTAGTCCTTCCAACAATGTTATTAAAATAATCTTTCATAACAGTATGGGGTTTTTTTTATTTTCTTCTTTTAAAATCCTATATTCTAAAGCCTCTCAGAGTCTTACTAATTAGTATAACTCAAATATGTAATAAATATATAATAAATCACTTTCCCTTATGCAATTTTCTATATACTTTTTAGTTCAATCTATAAGTCATAGATGAGGAGCTTCAGGTAGCAATCGGGTAGGTAAAAGCAAGTTGGAAAGGAGACAAAGAAAACTACAAGATACTGTGGTGACAGATAGTATTCACATAATAGACAAGAAAGAATAGTGTGTGACACAGCTATGGCAGATATTTCTTGTATAAGAAGACCAGAGAAAACCTAATTATCAAATTTGTTTATTTCTTTTTATTCATAGACCTCATCTGTATTGGGAAGCACAAAGCTCCAGTTATGGACTCTCTGTAATTATTTAAAATATTTCTGTAAAACTCTTCCACTATTACTGGGGTTTTTTTTAAAAAACAAGAAAATTTATTGTTCAGTTCTTCAAAAGGCAGCAAATGTTGATATTGCCATTCTCCTTTCCACTCACAACATTACACTCTGTGTAGATTTCTTTCAAAACACTTGCAGTCAAATCCTACCTGAAATCCTGTTGTGCCTGCACTCTCAATATTTTGTTCTCTATTCCCCACAGACAGTATGTCCAGAAAGTTACTCAGGTAGTGAAAAGAAGTCAAATTGAGATTCACTCCATTGTTTTTCATATCTTGACGTTAGTTACCTTCACTCAGAATATGGTAATTACAGCCTTACTTTTATTTTTGTTTTGTGTTTTTTTTTGTTTCATTTGGGTTTTTTGTTTTGTTTTATTTTTGTTTTTTGTTTTTTTTTTTTCCTGGGAATCTTCTTATATGTCATTGATAGAAAAATTGAACATGGATTTCTTTTGAGCAGCCTCTGGTGGAAAGGCTTGCTTCCTGTTGAACTAAACTGAAGATGATCTAGTTCAATTTCTGATCCTTTCTTCTTTTTTTCTGGAAATCAAGTGCAAATAATTACAAATAGCTAATTCTTGTTGAATAAATAAATATTAATAATAAATTATGAATAACTAATATTCACACTTAACTGTAGTGTCTACCTTGCTGAGTCACTGAAGCTAAGTGACCTTTTGAAATGTTACTGGAATATTTTTTTCCTAAAATGCTGACATGTATACACTGACAATTTCACTATCACAGTAGAAGTAGTTAATTATTGTGTAAAAGTTCATAAAAGAACTTATATGACCGCCAGACTTATGTGTCATTTCTGGTCAAGAATAGAATAGAATAGAATAGAATAGAATAGAATAGAATAGAATAGAATAGAATAGAATAGAATAGGTGTTCCAAGTCAGGTTGGGAAAAGCATTAACCAACAGCTATCTAGTGAAAGTTGTCCTGGCCCATGGCAGAGGGGTTCCATTAGACGATCTATAAAGGTCCCTTACAGTCCTGTGATTGTATGATTCAAGCAGTTCCACTCTATATGAAAGAGTATGAAGGACAATTTAAAAAAAAACCTTCTTGATGAAACTTCCATTCAAGCTATATAGAAATATAAAAATATAAAAACTAAATACCAGTTAACAACTATAAATATACTTCCTAATTTAAAACTACAAAAGCTGTGAGATTAAAATTGAAGCTCTCAAAGTTGTCTTAATCTTTTTTCAATTTTATAAACAAATAATATCCTTCATAAGCACAATATTTAATACAAAATGGTGGTTAGCACACAGAAAAGTGTGAAAATAAGATAAGTTAAAACATTATGTTAGCTACCAATTCCTTCAGCAAGAATACTGTAGAAATTCTAGTTGTGCTATCATAGTCTAAGGCATCTTCAGAATGATTTGTATGTTATTATATTAATTTTTCTATACTGTCTTCAATTTTTGGATTTTTCATCAGACTGTGAATGTGTAATTCAGGTCTTTGTAAACATCGATGATAACAAAATAGATTGACCTAGGGTGACTCTTGAGGGAGAATTGACCTACTTGTGCTCTGTAATAATATGTTGACATTTTCTGGACATGTGCTGCCTTATCTGTTGTCACAATTACATTTTAACAATATACCTAAGGAATGCAAGAAGGTCATTGGAAAGAAGAAGGAAATCCTGAGGTAAAGGGAATTCATATTCTCAGTCTTCTACAGTATGATGCTATTATTGAAGGAACTAAAGAAAGCAGTTTGCTTACTGAAGACAACCTAGCAAGAAGGAGAGAGCACAAATAAAAGAGAAAAACTAATTGTGTTACTTAAAAGGCAGATGGCTTATAGAAGACAAATAGAATGAATGACACATAGAGGAACAACTGCACAGAGAAAAAACATGTGTGTTCTCTAAGGCAGCACTAAAATGCACAGAGTCTGTAAAGGCATTTAAGTCAAGGACATAAATCAGCAACCAACAACCTGCCTGGTAAGTTCAAGCAAGTCAGACTTCTTATAGAACAAGAAGACAGACATCGCAGTTCATCAAAAATATATTGGGAAGTTGGGTCTAGGGACTAAAGAGACAAATAATAATGAAGAAATGTAAATGAACAGCATTGTGCAAGAATTTGAAAATGGGCACTTAAATAACTGAATTTTAAGTATATGACTAGAGGCAAAGAATAATTATTTAGCCATAAATTACAGTTCATGAGTAAGGGCAAAAAGACTAAATTATACATCTTCTTTCTTGCTCTGTTGTTTTTTGTACTGGATCCATTTTGTTAGTCTTCACTCAGTGGAAGTACAGGCTTCTCTTCAGTGGACCTAATGCAGTGTACATAGTCTCTACCAGAGAGACAGATTTATCTAGCTGCTAACATAGTTTACAAACTTATATTTAGAAATGTAAATCTGTATACATATGTCTAGATAACTGCACATTACTGTATCCAATTAAAGTGAAGGAGGACAATATATAAAATACAACAGGAATTGAATATTATTTGCATAACCATAAGAGAAAGACTAACAAGATTGAGCTCTATATGGAATGGGGAACACAGAAAAGGTTCTGTATTCTGTATTTCTCTTTCAGTACTTTGGGAAAAAAATAAAAATAAAAAGCTTAGAAGAGACTCAACGTCTTAATCACTATAACCTACAAAACACATCAGTAAAAAATTTCAGAACCCAGTTCATAACCAGGCGGTATATTAGAAAAACTGATAAAGTTTCATGTCAGATCCAACAAGCCAGGCTGGTGCAGCTTCATGTGCTGAAGTCCAACCATCAGGAAGGCTCGAGATGAGTTCTCAGAAGGCGTATGCATACAAAGCACACATTTCTACTACATGCATACACATATACACAGTTGGCCACATGGATTAGATAGACACTCGAGTACTCATATAAACAGAGAAAGGAACAACAGCCTCATCCTAGTCCTCTGTCTGTCTGAGCAAGATTTGGGTCCATGGGTGACAATACACAGACATATATGTATGAGCTGGGTCCCTCCAACAACCTGGTTCAGACCTACAGCTTGGCCAGCAGCTGCGCCTGTATCCCAGTCTCCCTAGTTGCTGGCATTGGCACATACGTTCTCCAAGGTTACAGCCCCACTTCAGCTTCTGCTACAGACCATTGTGCGTGCGCGCACACACACACACACACACACACACACACACACACACACAGCTGACAAGATCTACTCTGTCCTTCACACCTTGACACTGCGACACTTTCCTGAGACAACCCTGGGAGGGGCCTGGAAAACAGTGGGAGTAACTAAGTATCATTACCACCAAATGTCTTTTCACAATCTGGAAAACTGAAATGACTCAGCATTTTAAAATATCTGTCTTCCTTTTCCTTCTTGTTAATCTAAGACTTTTCTTTAACTGTGATTTTAACTAAAAAGAATAAGAAAGTGTTATACATTTTTTCTTTGAAACAGATTTAACTTTTTTCTAATTTAATTTGAAGTTTTTTAATTGTAAGTATTAAACCCCTAAATCTTCAAGTAACATTTTCTGGTTGATCAAATATTTGATATGCAAACAAAATGTTATAGGAAAGGTGGCTGACAATTTTAGTATTGCTTTTAGTATTCATCTTCCAGTAGAGATCATTATGATAACATTTTATTAATGTTGTTTGAGTTCATAACTGGAAAAGATCAGTATTTGGGTCACATTAGCCTGATATTATGCTTAACTGCAGTTCTTGCATGCAGAAAGTTCAATAACCAATAGGAATCAACTAGTATAAGATGGAAGTAGACCTAAATGGCAACTAGTTGGGCATGCACACACACACTTGCACACATATACACAAAAAGCCCCCCAGGAAACAGTGCTTTATGTTCAAGAGAAAGACTAATATAAAATGTCACTTTGGTAGCAGCCAGATTTTTGAAGATTCATATTTTAAGTTGCTTTCCCAGATATATATTTTAAAAATTGTGAGAAAGCGACATCAGAACACCCTGCTGTTTGTATTGAGCCTTGTGACAGAATGTAAGATAAAATATATATGTCTTTATTTCTTTTCATATTTACTATATAAGAATAGTACTCTTTCCATAGCCTCAAATTCTCCAGATCTTGTCACATCCCATTCCTGAAGCAGTTGAGAACTGTGTCTAGAAAGACAGTAGGTTATACCTCTCTAATCTTTAGAGTAGCTTTAAGAGAAATTGCTACATAAAGGAAAAAAAAAAATGTTTCAAGGAAAAAAAAACTTTTGGTTCTTATAGTATCAGCTATAAAATATACTGGGAAGTAAAAGAGTTTTAATGTGTGCTTGCTTATACAGAGGGATGGAAAGTGAAAATGTGAATCGTAACGCCTCCAAAGTACATAATGCTCAGGATACACTTTAAAAACGGAAGAAGAGGGAAGAAGCTGTTGGAAAGAGAGAAGAATCTCACTGGACCATGTAAAAACATGTGTAGGAGTAACAGAAGGTCTCATTGAAATAGTTTCGTGCAAATATTTTATGTTTAAAATGGTTCCAGTTCTGGATTATGCTCCTATCATTATTAGCTTAGCTCCGTGAAGCAGTAAATAGCTATTTATTCAAGCTGAGAAAACAGTCTAATATTTTCCCATTTGGTATGTATGGTCCTGAGCTAGCATTTATGTTACAATTCTGCATAAAATTCTGGCTGCACAGAATTTTAGGACAAAATCCCATACAATTCAAAAGGATAAGTTAATATTCCTGATCTTCTTAGTGCTTTTTGTTTTGCCCAGTTCATCAATAATTTGATCACTAGTAGAACAACCCCAAAATAAATCTTCATATCAGGACTGATGCGGAAGAGTCAAATATAGAATAAAATTCTTGCAAATTATTATAAAGTTTAGAATTCGATTTCAAATCCAAAATAAACATATTTATTTTAATTTCCACTTGTAACGGATATTTTCTTTTACTTTAAATCATGCATGCATGTGATTCTGGTGGGGTGTGGTAGTCTGGGTGAATTCGCCCCTTTTGGTTTGCAGCTTGCAGCCAAACACAGCCTGCTCTCTCACCCTCCCCCTCCCTTGCCCCAGGGAGTAGGGGAGAGAATTGGAAAGAAGGGTAAGGACTCACGGATTGAGATAAAAACTATTTACTAATAAAAATAAAATTATAATGATAACAGTGATAACAGAATATACAAATGAGTGATACACAGTGCAATTGCTCACCACCCGCTAACCAATGCCCGGCCTGTGCCAACCAGTGATCCCTGAGCAGAGACAGTCCCAAAACCGAAACCCCAGAAGAGTGAGAACCTGAGCGATCCCCAAGAGAATACCCCCATCTTCCAGTCAGCCCTGGTTAATACACTGACATGACGGGATGTGATATGGAATATCTCATTGGCACATCCAAATGCCAGTTTGGGGTTTGCTGTTCACTGCACTTCTCCCTCCCAGTCCTAATGCAGCTGTGAAACAGCCAAACGTGGTGGACTTGAGCTCCAGCAGCAACTGATAACATCAGTACTGTTATCAACGTTCTTCTCATAACAAGTCTGAACTGAAACACTGAAACTAAAATACAGCTATTCTTATCACTAAAAAGAAAATTAACTCTATCCTAGCAAAACCAGGACATGGGGTTAGGTAATTTTTAGCATATAATTTCTGAACTTATTTTAAGTGAATCATAAAGTCTGGGAAATTAGATTATTTTAAGGGAATCAAAGTACATGATCCACCTACTTTTTCAGAACATAAATGTAGATTAACTGTTTTTTCTAAAGGTGTAAATTAAGAAATAGAAGAAGGAGAATGGTGTCTCAGGTTTTGAAAAATGTGCAAGGGATTATGGTGATTAGCCTGAGTCGAAACCTCCAAAAGGCTTTGTCCTGATGTTGCTAAGATAGAGCTAATTTTCCTCTTAGTATCTAAAATAGCTGCATGGGATTTGTTATGAGAGGAATGTTGAAAACATACTAATGTTTTTAGTTGTTGCTGAAAGTTGAAGAACTTTGTGTTTTGCTAGTCTGCAGAATTCATCCCAAACAAAGCTGGAGAAGTCTAAAGTTACAATGTTTTATACTTATGCTTATTTAATTAAATAGCACATTCATTTAACGTCAATTCATTTAACAGAATACTGTCTATTTAAATGCCACATTGGGCTAATTCTCAGTCAGGTTACTTTTCGTTAAATCTGAGTAACATCATTCAAATTAATGAACTCACATTAATGACTTTTTCATAGGTATAAATCCTTCCAGTTTGGTCTCTTTAACTACTTATATTTAAAAGCAGCTATATACTAACTATTTTTTAATGGCTCTGTGGTAATCTGACCTTCGTCCCATGTAAAGTTATGGAGCAGATCATTCTGAGTGCCATCATGTAGTATGTATAGGACAAGCAGGTTATTAGGCCCCCATTAGTCAGTATGGCCTTACGAAACGCAGGTTCTACTTGACTAACCTAATCTCCTTCTATGACAAGATGACCTGTTTAGTGGATGAGGGAAAGACTGTGGATTTTCTTTACCCAGACTTTAGTGAAGCCTTTGGCATTATTTCCCACAGCATTCTCTTGCAGAAACTGGCTCCTCGTGGCTTGGATGGGTGTACTCTTCGTAGAGTGGAAAACCATCTGGATGGCCAGGCCCAAAGAGTTGTGACAAATGCAGTTAGATCCAGCTGGTGATCACAAGTAGTGTTCTCCAGGGCTCTGTACCAGGACCAGTTCTCTTTGATATCTTTATCAATGGTCTGGATGAAGGTATTGAGTGCATCAACAGTAAGGTTGCCAACAACACCAAGTTGGGTGGGAATGTTGATCTGCTTGAGGGCAATAAGGCACTGCAGGGGGATCTGGACAGGCTGGTTTGATTTGCCAATGCCAATTGTAGGAGGTTCAACAATGCCAAGTGCCAGGACCTGCACTCGGATCACAACAACCCCATGCAACCACATGGACCTAAGGAAGAGTGGCTGGAAAGCTGTACAGCAGAAAAAGACCTGGGACTGGTGGTGGAGAGGCAAACCTGGGACTGGTGGTGGACAGGCAACCAGCCAACTGAATATGAGCCAGCAATGTGCCCAGGTGACCAAGTAGGCCAATAGCATCTTGACTTGTATCAGAAATAGCATGGCCAGCAGGACTAGTGAAGTGATTGTCCCCCTATACTCAGCACTGGTGAAGCCACACCTAAAGTACTGTGCTCAGTTTTAGGCCCCTCAGTAGAGGAAAGATGTTGAGGTTCAGGAGCTGGTCCAAAGAAGGGCAATGAATCTGGTGGAGGGTGTAGAGCACCTATCTTATAAGGAGTGATTAACATAACTGGGGTTGTTTAGCTTGGAGAAAAGGAGGCTGAAAGAAGACCTTATAGCTCTCTACAACTACCTAAAAGGAAGATGTAGAGAGATGGGTGTTGGTTTGTTCAACCAAGTAACAAATGATAGGACAAGAGGAAATGACCTCAAATTGCACCAAAGGAAGTTTAGGCTGGCTATTAGGAAGAATTTCTTCACTGAAAGGGTTATCAGGCATCAGAATGGGTTGCCCAGGGTAGTGGAGGACTACCCATCCCTGAATTATTTAATAGTCATGTAGACATAGTGCTTAGGGACATGGTCTTGTCGATGACTTGGCTGTGTTAGGTTAATGATTTGACTCGATGGTCTTAGTCTTTTACAATCTAGGCAATTCTGTGATTCTAGGATTTAAGGAAAGTTCAACTTCTTTTAATTCTTTTTAATTCTTTAGATTTGTCTCTTAGAGATCTCATTTACCTTTTTCACATTTATTACTTTCCTGAATGTCATTGCTTATTTGTTTTTACAATTCCTGACTCTCCTTTTCCTAAGTATAAAAAATTTTGACATATCATGGACACTTTTGACTGCATTGCCTTTTTTATTGGTCATTTTAGGCATTTCATTCTTTTAGGCTGCCCAGGGAAGTAGTTGAGTCACTATCACTGGAGGTATTTAAAGGACATGTAGATGTGGTGCCAAGGGACGTGTCTTAGTGTTGGAATTGGCAATGTTAGGTTTATGATTGGACTGGATGGTTTTAAGGGTCTTTTCCAACCTAAATGATTCTATGCTTCTAAATAGCAGTAATAACAACAATTTGCACACTTCTACAAAAAGAAAGCTTAAAATTAGAAAACTAGAAAATGTTAAATGTTCAGACTTAGTTCAAGAACTGGAAAACAAACACTGAACCTACTTAAATTCAGGTTAAGATTATACAGGCAGTCAATATTAAAGATTCACATGCAATTCAAAAGCACAAAGCACATGATTAAAAAGAACAACCAACCAACCAAAAAAAAACCCAAATAAAAAACCAAAAACCACCATACAGAACAATAGATTAAATAGCATCTTTACACACAAAGAATAAAAATCTTTGAATTCCTCCTTGGGGAAAGTTATGCTGATTCAAAAGACTATGAAGAAATATTGTCCCATTCTCTTCTCTCCCCACACCTATATACTGGAGTATACAGACAACAGAACTTACTAAAATAAAGGAATAACAGAAAAGAGAATGTTGTCAAAAGCCAAAGAAAGAGCATTTGATCTGCCATAAGATTAAATTAGGAATAGGAGTTGCTTTTTGGTTTTTTATTGTTGTTGTTGCTGTTGTACTTTCTCCCTTTTTTTTTTTTTTTTTTTTTGTCTTTTTAATTTAATACAATAGACTTACAAAGGGGCACTGTGTTGGTATCATGGCTACTGGTTTGTTCAGAGAACCTAAAAGGACCTAGTCTGTAGGTCTACTTTCACATTTTAGTTGCTGTTCAATGTCTATCAGGTAAAACTCCAAAAAGTCACATCTTTATATGCTTGCTTCTGCTCCCACAGCTTTCCATAAAATCGTGTCTGGACTGCTATTGAAAAGAGGTTTTTCAATCTACTATATGTGAAAAATTAGAATATAACTTCTAATCTTGCAACCAGGTTCTAACATATTATAAAAAAGTTATTACAAAGCAAATACTGCTGCATTTTCAATCACAGCTTCTAATATATAATTTCACTCATCAATTATTTTTTTACAACTGGTTACTAGGAGAACATATTTCTGTGATTATTAAATAACAAGGAAGATAATAGGATAAAGGTGTGGCCACACAAATTTTGCAAAAACATACTTCAAAAAAGTAACATAAATAGACATGAAGATATTGAAGATTGAAAAAATTGTTAGAAAGCACATGGATGAAGTAAGAATGATCTAATTTTACACTTCCATAATTTCTAAGATAATGAAGAGCAAAAAGACAGTCTTAACATCAAAAAACTTCTTAGTGATAATCTAATGATAAAACATCCCATATGAATTCCACATCAGAAGTGTTAAACTTGTGGGCCATTTTGTGTGTGTTCTAAGGAACTCTGACATTAGGCTCTTCAATAAATTTTTTTGGTACTACACTTGCTCTTGTAAACTACCAAATGGGGAGTGTGAGACAAAAGAACAATCTTTCTTCATTTTCAAGAAAATACTTTTCTATTATACTGAAGTCAGTAAGACATATACAGACATACACATATACACAAAGGAAGCTGTAGAATATGCATGATGCATAATAAACTTTTATTAGTGTTTAGATGGATACACTGCTCCTTGGTAGCAAAACACAGCACATTTTTCCAGCTCGAGTCAAATGAAAACATTAAAACCTTTCATCAAAACATTCTGCTTCCACTTGGAAAATCAAATTCCCTCATGATATTGTGAATAAAAGAGGGTTTAAGAATTGAAAAAAACCTAAAATAACAGACCAACCAGATGCCCATTTTTGGGAGAAACTTAAGAAAACTCCTACAAGAAATTTCAAGAAAATCCAGTTTTCATTCTAGTTCAAGATTAAGTCTTTTTGAGAATGTCAACATTTATCACATCACATAAGATTAAATTACTACTGACTTTGCCAGTTTCCATTAATTCTTTGATACAGACCACCAAGGAAGGTAGTAAATTCATCAATAATATATCTAAATTTCATCTAAGTAGCTTTACAGCACTTGTGAATGTGATGTTTCAAAACACAGCATCTCAAAACCTTACTAGTCCTTTTTATTTTTCTGTGGTGGTTGGTTTATCAGTTGTATGACTTAAACTCTGAGGAAACTGGTTGTGGAATACTTCTTTGGTCTATAAAAAAAACATGATCTCAGCTTCCTGACCCTAGCCCTTACAAATCCCTTTTTTCCAGCTGCTAATAGCTTGGTAAAAATAAAATAAAATAAAATAAATCTTCATTATGAAAAATTCCATACTGAAATACTGACTCCCTGTCTTATACTGGATTTTGGGGCATTTTTACTCAAAGTGTGTCAGATGAGAACAGATTAATAAAAATAAATCATTTATTTCATACCAAAAAATTCCCACACTTTTTGTCTCTGCACTTTTATTGTCTCCAGTCAAAATTGTTACAGACATTACCCATAAGTTAAAGCTCTGCCATTACTAGCCATGTAAAATCAAGCCAAGTTTAGCAAATCAGTAAGTTTCAGGGTCATATGATTTATTTTTACCCAGTTATTAATCTCTGACAGGTGAAATAACCTAGCTACTGGTCCCTGGGCCAAGAGTTTCTTCTTCTTCCATTAAGCTGAATTTCCTAATGTCCAACACTCAGGGAAGACTGGTCTCTCTCTGTGTTCTTATCAACAACAATGTTGGAGTAAAAGCTGGAAGGAAAGGGATCAGATTCTGCTGTGAGTGGAAAAGGTTGGTGGCAGGATGCCCTGCTAGGCACAGTAGAGGAGTGTAAGGAAAATAGAGAGTTAGGATATGAAATGTGAGGAAGGAGGCAGAAAAAGTGCATATAACTGCTACCTGCTTCTCCGTTAGCTCATGCATGAAATTTCTAGCCCATTAGTCTTCAAATCTTAACACTGACAGTATCACATTGGCTGTCAAAAGTGAGGATTCTCAGAATAAGAGGTTGTTAAACCAAAATTATACAATAAAAATTATTGTATTGAAGATCCTTCATCTGATGGAAGAGTGGGAAGATATCCAAACAACATCACAGAGAAGAAAGGACATCATATTTGCCAGAGAATGCCTGTGCCACACAGTTCTTCTGAGAACCTATTCAAGTCACTAGAGCTACATTGTAACATTTGGCCTATTTTTTTTTTTTTTTTTTCTCATTTACCAAATGGTTGACATAGGGATTCTGTGATCCACAGTAGTGAAAGTGCTAAGAGGCTACAGCTGAAGTTGATTTAGAGCTGGGCTTTCAACACAGCAAATAACCTACAACACTCAGCATATTGAGTTATTCAGATGATGCTAAACGTTCAGTGAGAATTTTCAGAATTAGTAGGAACCTTTTGAAGTCTTGTAAGTCTTAAGAATCTTAACGTTTAAAATGTACTAATTCACTCAAAAAACCTCTGTTTTTAGAGCAGCAATCTTCAAACCAGCTGACTACATATGCTATTATGTTTTAGCACATGCGAAAAGGAACTGTTTACTCGTTTGGGATCTAACTTAAAATATAAGGTACATAACAAGGTACACCCCTGTCCAAACCGTGTTTCTAATTCTCTCGCTCATACCACTTGAGACTCATAAAGACCTCTCCAAAGGCAAAAAGACACTCTGAAAAATCTACTTTGATCATATATTTTCCAACACACTTCTGGTTTTGTCCATTTTACTATGTCTTTCTAGCTTATTGCAAAGTGCTTCTGTAAGGTAAATTTCATCCAGGAAATTATATCACATACAAAAAGAAGTCTGGAAAATCTGTTTGAGTTACTCCTGATTTTAATCATTATTCTCAAGCAAGAGTGTTGAGGTAATTTCCTTTACAAACCAGCCAGTTCAACCAAACCCAAATAGTATTCCAAGCATAAGTATGAATAAAGAGTGGTGGCTGGTTGGAATTTAAATTCAAGCTTTTACAGCTTTATTTGAAAGGGTTCAGTCTAATCAACAGAAAAAATCTAAGAGGCCTCCTGTATCTCTCTGATATGCAGCCATGACAACAGCTGTCACTGATGCATCAGGTCGCAAGATCATGTAGATTATGTGAATGCTACTTGACATTAGCAAATAAATGTCCTAGAAAGCAAAGAAGGGGTCCAGGAGAATGAAAAGCCACCCACTGTAGGAGAAGACCAGGTTCGGGAGCACCTAAGGAACCTGAAGGTGCACAAGGCCATGGGACCCAATGGGATGCATCCACGGGTCCTGAGGGAAGTGGCAGATGAAGTTGCAAAGCCACTATGCATCATATTTGAGAAGTCCTGGCAGTCTGGTGAAGTTCCCGCAGACTGGAAAAAGGGGAACATAAGCCCCATTTTAAAAAAGTGTAACAAGGAAGACCTGGGGAACTACAGGCCGGTCAGTCTCACCTCAGTGCCAGGCAAGATCATGGACCAGATCCTCCTAGAAACTATGCTAAGGCACATGGAGAATGAGAAGGTGATTGATGACAACCAGCATGGCTTCACCAAGGGCAAGTCATGCCTGACAAATCTGGAGGCCTTTTTTGATAGGGTCACAACATTGGTGAATACGGCTAAAGCAACTGATGGCAT